>NW_027280687.1:0-27500 GCF_046629955.1 Centroberyx affinis | reverse complement strand
AGATAATGATACACATGCATATGCAAACTCTCTCTCTCTCTCTCTCTCTCTCTCTCTCTCTCTCTCTCTCTCTCTCTCTCTCTCCCTCTTCTCTCTCTCTCTCTCTCTCTCTCTCTCTCTCTCTCTCTCTCTCTCCCCCGTGTGCTATCATTAGCTTTGCCTGTATATTTAATCTATTCAGAGATAACAGTACTTGCCCACCAGGTACAAAGCATTAAATGAAGCTGGACTTTGTTAGCTGTCACATTGCATTTCATTTCAGCTGTGATTCCCCACTCTCTCTCTTTTTTTTTTTACCTGTTCCCTCTCTCCTTCCCTCTCGCTCCCTCTCTTCTCTTTTCATCTCTCCTGTTTTTACCTTTTCTTTTTTTTTTTGCCATTTAGCTGCTGACTCTTTCACTGCATCTGTTCTGCTTTAGCGCCACCGGATTTTCCCAACAATTTACATTTTATTAGGCATTTAGCTGATGGCTTATGCAGGCGATGATTTGTATGTATGATTTTCCATGTGTATGTTTTTAGGTTTGGCCTCTTTAAATGTTTGATGTTGCATATATATTTTACCTTAAATATGTGTATGGTTGTGGGGGTTTTTTAAGATAGCTTTTAAGCTTTGTCTCCTCTTATAGTTGTTTTGCTACCATGTCTCCTTTCTTTTGTTTTTTATTCAATCTTTGTGAAGCGCTTTGTAAACTGTGTGTTTTGAAAAGTTACTTACAACCTACCTGTTCAATGAGTGAGCAGGTTGGGTTTAGTGTCTTGCTTCAGGACACTTTAACAGGTCACATGACTGCTGATACACACACACACACACACACACACACACACTGGGTGTTTCAGTTTGATTGAACGTTTGACTTTTCAGTTATGGGATGCTCTCTCGAACCGCGAGGCCAGTCTGCTGCCAGCGGTGCAGTGATTCACAGAGTGAAGCTTTGGGGCAACTGTGATGGGCAACAGTGTCCAAGGAGTTGCCTGAGCATCGTTGCTTCTATTACATATTGTAGGAGCATCTTGTTGCTAGGAAACAGTGAACTTAACATTACTGAACTCTGAAATCAAGGGCTTCACTGGAGGTTTTTATGAGGGTGTGATCACACCTACAGTTTGTTTTCTTTGGTCTGAACCATAGTTGAAAAGTTTACTTTGTTCATTTCTTGTGTTTGGTTGGTTGGTTTAGGTTCACACTGCCCAATTACAAGGTAACCAGGGCTTGTAAACAAAACAAATTTGATTCCAGACCTGCAACTGTAGCTAAGCATGATGGACTTGTCTGTCTCTTCTTCTGTGGTGTTCATACCAGTTAAGAACACATGAAGAAATATCTGAATATGAGCATCAGTCCAGACTTCATTTTGTTCTGCTCGGCTTTCCGAGTATGAGGAACTGCTGGCTATCAGATGTCAACATCCATCTCCTTCTACCCATAATCCTGAGGACTGAGAGTCTTATTTGGTGCCACCAGAGTTCAAATGGCATCGTTCTCACTATGGTTCCTCACTAGAGAAACTATCCCTACAGGGTTCCTGGAGAACCCCCATATGTTAGAGGTGCATGGAAGTACCTTCAGGTTTCATGAACTTATGAACGGGTTCTTCAGGGAACCTTCTGTCGCTCCCCATCGGTTGCGATCTAAATAACATCCAAAAGGTCGTTTTACTTCTTAGAGTGTGGGAGTGTTTCCAATCTACGTCTCCCATCTACTACCCTTTTGTTACTCAGATCCCTCAATAGCTCCATTGTCTCGGTGCTGTGTGTTCCAGAAGATAGAAACAGTAACTCATAACTCAACTTCCCTAACGCTGTTTTTAGATGTTTGAGACCAGTTGAGCACCATAAGATCTCCAGCAAGAGCCTAAAAGGTCAAGCAATACAAAAAGAGTTATAGCAGGGCGCTTCCTTTTAACTTTTAGACCTCTCAATAGGTCATTGTTCCTGCTGATGTCATCATCCTGGAGGTCCATTAGCTCGTTAAGGTTATTCCCAAGATAGAAATGGCTCTGACATTCTGAGGCTACAGGCTTTATTGTTAAACTAAAAGTCTTGATTGTGTTAAAATTAATAAATGTTGAATGTAAAATGTTGAAAGATCCTATTACTGTGAGTGAGAAGATTGATATGAAAGGTTTCAAAAGGTTCCACCAGTTTGTTTTCTTTGGTCTGAACCAGAATGGAGAAGTTGCCTTTGTTGCATTTTTGTATTTGACTCATTTAGGTTCACGCTGCCCAATTACAAGTGAACCAGGTCTTGTGAACAAAAGTCACATGGACTCACAAGCAAGTCGTTTATTGGACAGAGTTTAGGTCACCTGTCATTGTTTTTGGTTTGTTTCCTGTAGTTGGTTGGATTACGTTCTCACTCTTCTTCTGTGGTGTTCAAACCAGTTAAGAACACATGAAGAAACAGCTGAATATGAGCATCAGTCCAGACTTCATTTTGTTCTGCTAGGCTTTCCAAGCATGAGGAACTGCTGGCTATCAGATGTCAACATCTGTCTCATTCTACCCATAATCCCTTGCGTTTTAGGTGTTTTCCTGTTGTTGGTTCGATTACGTTCTCACTCCTAACGAACCACACCTCAGTTGTTACGCGGTTGTTAGAGGACTGAGACTCTCGGTGCCGTTATTTGGTGCCACCAGAGTTCAAAGGTCATCGTTCTCACCTGGACAAACCAACTGAACTAGAGGAGAAATCACTGCAGAGTTTGAGTAAATATTATAGTATTTACAGTATAGTAAATACTTAGAGTAAATGGGTAGTACAGTAGTCAGGAGACTCATCATTTAACTGACTCTCTATGGACGCTGATTAGCTTTGTGAGTAATTTTGTGATTTTCCAATGTAGCAAATTTCATCATCATTGTCTTGTCTTTCTGTCTCTCTTTCTCTCTCGAGGCTGATGAAAAGTTCAAATTTCAAATCCAACAAACAGCAATTTACATATTCACCCCCCCCCTCTCTCTCTCTCTCTCTCTCTCTCCATCCATCCCTCTCTCTCTCTCTCCAGACATTACCCCAAGACGTCGTTCACCATCGTGGCCGACACACCAGAGAACCTGAGACTGAGACAGCAGAGCGAGCTACAGAGCCAGGTGAACACACACACACACACACACACACACACACACACACACACACACACACTGAGTATCCACATGCAAAATTCTTGGAGAATCAGATGGAGGGAAGGAAACTCACACAGAGTAGGTCGTGTGTGTGTGTGTGTGTGTGTGTGTGTGTGTGTATGTGTGTGTGTGTGTGTGTGTGTGTGTGCTCTCAGGGCAGGCAAATCTAGTGATGCATCTGCAACTAGGTTAGTGAAGCTTGAGGTGACTAATACAGTTGCACTGTGGCATCACACACACACACACACACACACACACACACACACACACACACACACACACACACACACACACACACTGCAGGCCCCTGGGGGTTTGTAATACCTGTGAGAGCAGGCCGTCATCTCCGACCTGCTTTGATGATGTCAGTGTGTCGTGTGGCATTAGCCCCCTGTCACATACTGATGATGTCATATTTGCCCAGCCGCTGTACTCTCTCTCTCTCCCTCTCTCTCCCTCTCTCTCTCTCTCTCTCTCTCTGTCTCTCTCTCTCTTTCTCTCTCTCTCTCACCTGTCTGTTTGGTTTGGGTTTTCTTTTACCCTTTAATCATCGGGGGAAGGTTTGCTGAGCATGCACGCTCCTTTCCAGCACCTTCCTGCTTTCTTCAGCTAATTAAAGCTGCACTTGGCAAGTAGAGTTTTATGTAAAAATCCAGTGATTTTATCAGGATAAATCACAAACTGGGGCTGAAACAGATAAGAGCGTCCCTTCCCCTACAAACTGAAACACTGTGTTTGCCCAAAGTAAATTCTGGTGCCAGGTTTGGTGACTGGTGGGAAATCTTCTGAGAGACTGAGAGAAATCACCAAAGTTAGATCTTCTCCTCTCTTGTCTCTTTGGTTTCTTTGGTATAAAGCATCACAGACCGGCCGCTTGGTGAATACGAGCGAGCTGTGTGGCGTTTACTGACCTCACCTTGCAGGATTTCTCTGTATTGAAGTTTTCAAACAGTTACCTCTTGGAGCTTGTTCTTTATATACTTTTTGGACCAAAAAGATGCCACCCTAGCTAACTTCTTGATATCATAGTTAGATCAATTATAAAATATCAAATTATCTATGGGCAGAAATATGTGTTACTAGAAACTGAAATTGAATTATTTTCAACGACCAGGATGTGTGTCTCAGTGAACTGAAATTGAATTGCAAGAACTCAATTTGAATTATGAGAACTGAATTTGAATTGTGAGAACTGAATACAGTTTCAGAGCAAATTAATTCAATTTCATAATATTACATTCAGTTTCAAGTTTATTGGAATTCAGTTTCAAACTAATAAATTCAATTTCAAATTATGCTATTCAAATTCAGTTTTTTAATGCAATTATTCAAGTTGAGCAATTCAAATTCAAATATAAATAATTCAATGTCAGTTTCTAATGACACATATTTCTGCCCATAATTATCTGTCATTTAGAGAAAGAGAAAATAAACCCATTTTTCCTTGTTTTGGAGCACCAGATTACCAGCTCTGGGTCAAGTAGTATTTTCAAATAATTCTTAGAATTTGTTTTAAACTGCTTTCAGATGGGTTGAACCACATCAGTTGAAGTAATAGTCTGCAACATTTTTATATGAATAAATGTCAGTTCTCTATCTCTGATTGCTCTAACCCAACAGTGGGCCTATATCCAGCTGATGAAAGCTTTTCCACTGTCTGCTGTCTGATGCATTTTACGTTTCCTGGTTTGTTTGGAATCAACAGAAGAAGAAGAACTGGGTAGTTAGCATGAGCAGTGATAGCAAAAGAGAAACTCAAACTGCATGCAGTAGGGCTGTGCAAAAAAAACGATACAGCTGAGTATTGCAATTTTTTTTTCCATGATACTGTATCGATTTTCCAGCCCCTCGTATCAATACATTAAAAAAAATTATTCATGTTTTAAACGGATTTAAAATGTCCGTAAATTTCCCTCAAATCCCTTTGAATTAAATAGTTTTGACTCAATTTGTCCGCTGAGTTATCAATATAATGTGATGTACATATTAGACTACCCAGGTGGTAATAATAATGATAATAATACATTACATTTATATAGCGCTTTTCGCAGTGCTCAAAGACGCTTTACAAACACAGGATAAAACAATTTTAATAGAGATATATATAAAAGATAAAAATAGATGAGAAAAGGAAATATAAAAAAAAAAAAGTGAGAGTCATGAGACGAGAGGGAGGAAAGGGGCAGAGGGGAGGAGTAGAAGATACAGGTACACAAGGTACAGGTGAAGGTACACAGCAAGTTGTATTTTCAGCTCTATTTTTACATTTTCAGTAAATTATGTAGAGTATTGCAATATATAGCAATATGTATCGTATCGCAATGTATCGTGTTACGTATCGTATCGTGAGGTCCTTGCCAATTCCCGGCCTTAAACTGCAGCAACAGAAAACCCAAGCTCCGCCCACGCTGTTTGATTGACAGCTGATCTGTGGGAAGAGCAGAGCAGAAACACCACAGCAACAAAGAACAATTTAAATTCAGATAGTGGGAGATAAGTTGTCAATCACAGTAAAAGTAAGCGTCTGACTGACTTTCAGACGGGTTAAATCATCTCTCTGACTCATCGTATCGTCCCGTGTGGCTAAACCCCCGCCCATCTGGCGTCACAAGCGGGATAAAACAAGCGTGTTTTTTTTCGGATGCTGCTCTGACAGCGCTGCTTTGTGCCGGCAGGATGAGTCACTGCTGACGGACGGAGCCGAGCGGCAGGCTGACGAGCCGATAAAGAGCATGAGCCGCTCCAGACAGAACTAACCAGGCACAGCTCACTCTGCCATATGGCTTCAGCATCCCAGTCTCTCTCTCTCTGTGTGTGTGTGTGTGTGTGTGTTAGGGGATGTGGGGGGTGTTGAGATGGGAGGAAGTGTGTTTACATGTGTGTGGGTGTGTGTGTGTGTGTGTGTGTGTGTGTGTGTGTGTGGAGGGCTGTGTGTGTGTGTGTGGTGTAGGTGAGTGTGTGTGTTGGTAGTTTGGTATGGGCGGAAATGTGTGCTTACATGTGTGTGGGTGTGGTGAGTATGGATGCGTGCTTGCTTGTGTGTGTGTGTGTGTGTGTGTGTGTGTGTGTGAGTGTGTGAGTGCAGCATACTGCAGTACAAAAGGACAGATGTCCACTCAGCAGTCTACAGAAGGGGCCGTGCTGTTTGTCATGGAACACGTGTGTGTGTGTGTGTGTGTGTGTGTGTGTGTGTGTGGGGGGCTGTGTGTGTGTGTGTGTGTGGTATAGGTGAGTGTGTGTGTTGGTAGTTTGGTATGGGCGGAAATGTGTGCTTACATGTGTGTGGGTGTGGTGAGTATGGATGCGTGCTTGCTTGTGTGTGTGTGTGTGTGTGTGTGTGTGTGTGTGTGTGTGTGTGTGAGTGTGTGAGTGCAGCATACTGCAGTACAAAAGGACAGATGTCCACTCAGCAGTCTACAGAAGGGGCCGTGCTGTTTGTCATGGAACACGTGTGTGTGTGTGTGTGTGTGTGTGTGTGTGTGTGTGTGTGTGTGTGTGTGTGTGTGTGTGTGCGGTGACTGCATCAGGGTCATTTAGCGATTCAGGACAGCACAGGTCTCTGACAGGATGAAGACAGAATATTGTGTGTGTGTGTGTGTGTGTGTGTGTGTGTGTGTGTGTGTGTGTGTGTGTGTTTGTGTGTGTGTGTGTGTGTGTGTCCTGCTCTGCTCCCATAAAGATTCATTTATTACCCGCTTGTCATTTACAGACTAGAGATTTATACATTCATTTATTCTCTCTGTCTCTCTCTCTCTGCCTCGTATTCTCCTCAAGCTTTCATTTCTTTCTTTCTTTCTTTCTTTCTTTCTTTCTTTCTTTCTTTCTTTCTTTCTATCTTTCTTGCTTTCTTTCTATCTTTCTTGCTTTCTTTCTATCTTTCTTTCTCTTTCTATTTTTCTTTCTTGCTTTCTTTCTTTCTATCTTTCTTGCTTTCTTTCTATCTTTCTATCTTTCTTGCTTTCTTTCTATCTTTCTTTCTCTTTCTATTTTTCTTTCTTGCTTTCTTTCTATCTTTCTTTCTTGCTTTCTTTCTTTCTATCTTTCTTTCTTGTTTTCTTTCTATCTTTCTCTTTCTTTCTTGCTTTCTTTCTATCTTTCTTTCTTGTTTTCTTTCTATCTTTCTCCTTCTTTCTTGCTTTCTTTCTATCTTTCTTTCTATCTTTCTATTTTTCTTTCTTGCTTTCTATCTTTCTTTCTTGCTTTCTTTCTTTCTATCTTTCTTGCTTTCTTACTTTCTATCTTTCTTTCTTGCTTTCTTGCTTTCTTTCTATCTCGCTTTCTTGCTTTCTTACTTTCTATCTTTCTTTCTTGCTTTCTTGCTTTCTTTCTATCTCGCTTTCTTGCTTTCTTTCTTTCTATCTTTCTTTCTGGCTTTCTTTCTTGCTATCTTTCTTTCTTGCTTTCTTTCTTTCTTTCTTTCTATCTTTCTTTCTTTCTTTCTTTCTTTCTATCTTTCTATCTTTCTTTCTTGCTTTCTTTCTTTCTATCCTTCTTGCTTTCTTTCTTGCTTTCTTGTTTGCTTTCTTTCTTTCGTTCTGTCTTTCTTTCTTTCTTTGCTTTCTATCTTTCTTCCTCCCTCCCTTCCTTCCTTCCTTCCTTCCTTCCTTCCTTCCTTCCTTCCCTCCTTCCTCCCTTCCTTCCTTCCTTCCTCTTTAAGAACAGTAGCCCACAGCAGGTAACTGAAGCCTTTCATTGACAAAGTGCCGACACTTTTACTTGGATCCTCTTTATTTTAGAGAGACTGAATGGTGACACTGTTTCTCTTCAGAAGAGACTCCCACACACTGTCTGTACCTGCAGATAAAACATTTAGTAGAAAATATGCAATGTTTCGGTCCTGAGACCCTGACGGAGGTCTCAGGACCAAAACGTTTTGTTTTATCTGCAGGTACAGACAGTGTGCGGGTGTCTCTTCTTTTGTTATTCAAGTTTTTATTTATTTAAATATACACAAACAGACAGTATTATTACCTTTAGTTATAAAACATCCACAGGCCCATGGTAAATGCACATATTTAGAACAACCAGATCATCACCGTGTCCCAGCAATGCTATGAGCGAAAAAGCGGTCCCATGACGTCTTAAAGTTCTCACCTTCATCATTGACTCTAGCTAACATGTGTTCATATGATACTTTTTCTAACATAGATTCTATTAATTTTTTTTAGATCTGCAGAGGATGTACTTTTCCATAATCTGAGGATCATTGGGGCAGCCGTGACAACCCCTACATTTATCACTGCAAAGTCATATTTTGATATATTGGGCGATTCTGTTTGGTCCCCCAGTAGGCATAGTCTTGGCAATACAGGTACCGTCGAACCCAACCACGTCCCTATGTATTCTAGTTCTTTTTCCCAAAATGGGTAAACAAGTTTACTCAGGAGTCTCTGCTCTGCCGGCTTCCCGGTCCTCTGCTACACACCTCCTGGTCTCCTGGTGTAGGTGAAGGCCCACAGCTTCCTCGATGCTATTTCTCTTCCCAAACTGTGGAAGCAGTTTTGAAATGAGCAAATGTTTCCCTCCATCAGTTGATTTCACACAAAACGCTGTATGAGTCATGTAGCTTGTATCCATACTAGTGTTATTATGGTGCCAGACTTTTCACTTTGATACCAATACAATTTACAATTTCCCATTCGGCAGACGCTTTTATCCAAAGCGACGATCAATACAGAGAATACAGACTTCAATACTACTATGAAACCATGGAAAAGAATAAAAAACAGAACAACCACTGTGCTTTATTTTAACAAGCTGTGTCAGCACATTTGACCTGGACAGAGTCATCATTTCGAGGGCTTGGAGCCAAAGGGGCGTAAGTGCGTTATAGTAGATTTTACAGGAGAGCCAAAACTAATTTTGATCAAACTTGGATCAGCTGCTGTTACCACATACTAAGCACAATATTTTAACTTTTTGTGTTATCAGATTGAGCATTACTATAAAAACAATACTGCTACAGTTTAAGATGAATTATATATGTTAACTTTTTTAAAAATGGCAAAAGAGTGAAATATGCCTTTTTGGCACAAACATTGTCCCAATACAGCCAATACAACAATTGTAAAACACATTCATTTTAATACAAATCTAGCAATTACACTTCAATCAACACTGAAATTGAAAACAAGATCAGAAAGAATATCTTTATCTTGAAGTAATGCTCAGCAACTTTCCCCAAGGCCTTTAAAATCATAGGCTACATGGAACATATCAAATTGATTGATACATTTTTTCTGTTAAAAACATTCAATAAACCTTTTTAATAAACCTCTATAGACATAAGAAACTACTATTGATTCTAAACTACTACTTTTTTTTTTCTTTTGCTAGTATAATGCATTTTTGTATGAGTCCCAGGACACATCACTTATTGATGTGTCCTGGGACACATTCACAGACCTGTAAAACTCCTCATAACACTGAAGGAGAACTTCAGCTACCAGCAGTCTGACTATCAGAGCTCATCTTGACCAGTTCACACTCCTAACATTACAAAATAACATTTTGAGTCTATAGGCCTAAGTATTTCATGGGAATATTAACATATTTACACTCATCTAATACTGACCTAGAATATTAATTAGGATATGAATAGGATACTAAAAATGATGTGACCATGCTGCCATGCTAGCATTACTGACGTCAGCATGCATTTTGAGTTGACCTAAGTGCTGTTAGAATCCTCTACCCACAATGCTGTTCAGTGTCAAAAGGGTTTTGCTTGGTGTCAAAAGGGCGTAAGTGCAGTTACGCCCTTTTGGCAGCAAACAAAACCCTACTTTTACTGTTACGGCTTTCAGTTTTTGTTGAAGTAAAACTTATGGGTCATGATTTCAGTTGTGTCCTTTTGGCACTGAAAAGATCTAACTGAGACCTTTCAATTGATATACAGTATAATACTCATATTCGCCCCAAAATCGCACTTACGCCCCTTTGGCTTCAAGCCCTCGATTTTTTGTCACAGTCTATCATTTGTGAGTTACGTAACATTAAAACTACAAAATTGCCATTTTCATTTATGCTTCAGCTTGCAGTCGTAGAGGGGTTTAATGTGACAAAAAGGAGCTAGATAGCTGATTTGGAGGATGATGAAAATGAACAGGAAATGAAAAACAGCATGATGAAAATGCATGTCGATCGGAAAAGAGCGATACAATTTCAGCTGACTTGATAACTTCAAAAACAGTTTCATCAAAGCAAGTAGTGATTTCAAAACTTCATTACTTTTGCTAATTCACAAGCATTTTCATCACATCTATTTTTATCATTTATTTTTTGCTACTTCCACCCTGCACATGTAGTGTGTGTGTATATGTGTGTATGTGTGTGTGTGTGTGTGTGTGTGTGTGTGTGTGTGTGTGCCTCTAATCAACGGCTTAGCTCGTTAGCTCGTCATATTAGCCCAGCAGGGAGGCAGAGGCTGATGAATAAGGATTTAATCTGCCTGCAGTGAGAACGGGGACAATCACTGGGACAATGGAATACCACAACACACACACACACACACACACACACTCTAACGGGCTGAGTCATATTTCTCCAGTTTAGAGCCTTATGTAACTCTGTTCCCTGGGCTAATGGGCCGTTACTGATGACTGATAGATGCTGGCCGGGTGACATTATGGCTAAATCAGCCGCAACATTTCCACTGAAGGTCATTCTGAAACACCGGACAGGAGCAGGTTGGGAAATTACCACCAGCCAACAGGCCGGTCTGTTGTTGTGGCTGTCTGTGGTCGGTCAGTTGTCTCTACCGGCCACTTTGGCAGGTAAGAGGTAGGGATGGGACCACATCAAAATTCAATATATCACTCTTTGGGGTAATACCAGATACAGCGGTCTCTACCAGGACTTAAAGCAGACCTTGTGGCTTCCTTGACGCTATTGACCAGACGACTGATATTACTTAGTTGGAACTCATCCTCTCCTCCATCCCATGAGGCTTGGAAAAGATTAAATACACACTGCGTGGGTCTATGGATACATTTTTCAAAATATGCCAACCCCTCTTTCACCATATAGAGACACTGCAGTTCCAGAGTGTACCTCAGTGAAGCTGGCTGTTGGTTATTTTTTATTATTTTTCCTTTTAATCTTGCTCCTTACTCGATACTGATCTGTTGCACTAACAGTACTTACTAAGCAATTTACCATGAAGACTGTGTTTTTTGTTTGTTAGTTTTTGTTTTGTTTTTTTTTGGGGGGGGGGGTAATGTATTTTATTATAAACATTTTTTATATACATATATTTGTCTTGTTTGTAACTACTGTTTCTGCCATATACATAATGTTTATATGCCATTATTTTTTTGTATTTATGTTTAAAAAAACGTTGAAGTTGTTGAAACAATTTGATAAACTACTGTTTACAATGTGGAAAAACACCAAAAAAAAAAAAAAAAATTCAATATATTGCAGCACAAAAATGTGACAGTACGTCTGGTGGGTCAGGAACATGAATGGTAATATTAGCTCCATTTTATTCTGCTGTGGTAATCACAGATGAGAAGCTCTCCATCCAAATTGTATTCAAGTTGAAAGAAAGCAGCACACCAATATTACAATGGAACAAAATATAACAAAAAGACGTCACCTCATTTTCACCAATTTAAAATAAATGAGGTGACATCTTTTTGTTACATTTGTTTCCATTATAATATTGGTGTGCTGCTTTCTTTCAACTTGAACTCTGATCATTGAAGTCCAGCACCCAGCTACAAAGTATCCTTTTTAGAAGAAGCACACCTGTTCCTATTTTGTATCCAAATTATATTATCGTCACTTTGTAATTACATTTTTTAATTGTTGTTTACATTCTAGCAAGCCTCTGCATATGCATATGCCAAAAACAAAAGTGTACAGGGACAAAAAAATTAGATAGATGAGTTTCGATTCAAATCATCAGTGTCTCAAGATCCTTAAATCAAAATACCTTCATCTATTTGCCGAAAATGTAAAATGAAACACTGAAATGAAATATATTCCATAAAAATCTTCATAAAATTCTGGTCTTGTGTAGCTCAAAGGGGAAAGGCACTTAGTCACTAAAAATATATCTATCATTACTCTTTAAATCATTGTGAGCGTTCAGCAAACGGCAGAAGTAATGTTACAAATTTAGAATTACAAGGTGAAGATGTAATTTTTATCTTGCCGCTCCTTTTCCTTTCAGTGCCTTCTGTGTTCGAGACTCGCTGGAGCAATTATACTGCAATTAAAGTTCTTTTCACGCTGCATGAAGTTCAGTGTGAAAGGACCATGCTCCTTCTGAGGGGAGTAATTACTGCTGCACTGTGGGGATAATAGTCAGGTGAAGCACATTAAAGGAAAAATCCACTTTCAGATATTGTTAAGGCCCATTCACACCTAGAGCGACAACTATAAAGATAACTATAACTATAAAAAGATTTAAATCGTTATGAGTGAATAGAATGTCTGTGTTCACACTACAGCTGTAACTATAAAAACATCCAAAACGACACCTATAACTATATTCTTAGGTTCCATCTCAGAGCGATTTTTCTGGCGGTAGAGACAACGATAAAACATTTTCAACCAATCAAACTAAAGGCTGTTTACTGACATGGAAGCTAGTTAACTCCCTACCTTTTGCTGGCATGATGCTAAGAAAACAGCATAATATCTTGGCCAACCTGACCGCAAATGCGCTATTATCCTATTTTTTTATAATTTATAACCGGGAGGGAACAACATGTGTCCCTCCAGTATCCTGTTGAAACCCGTTTAGCCACGGTGACGTTCAGGTGTTTCTCTCAACATGGGCTACAGGAGACTTTACTCTTTGATCCCCACAGCAGATGTGGTGTGCAGAGTCACCATTAGCTCTCATATAAACAAAGCACAATAATGTTGTGAAACTCTCTTTTGCGGCAATGCATGAACCCAAATCCTTCGGCTATATCGTTGTAGTGTGAACGCATATCGTTATAGTTTATAGTTATCTTTATAGTTGTCGCTCTAAGTGTGAATGGGCCTTAAAGGAAAAATCCACTTTCAGATATTCTTGCACTGTTAAATATCATCAGTCAGTGATGTTCAACACATTCCAGGAGTTATTTAGTGATGAAGTGTTGTAATTTACTTTTTTTAGTGAACCCACTTTCTCTTTACCTGCCTCGTCTGCTTCTACTGCAGTTAGTGATTTCCTACGTTTCCCAGAATGCCTTTTGACAACCCCCAGAGAAGGGGCGTGAACTTGTTGTTTTCAATCAAAGGATCGCTGCCACGCCCCCTTAACTGAAAAACGAATATATCGCAATACAAAAATGTTCAGTGTAGTCCGAGATTCACTACTCTGGCTACTGGCTTTTTGAGGGAAGGCAAAAGGTGACAAAGCTAAGTCAAGTAATGCTGTAATTTATGTATTTATTTATGTATTTTCTGCTGTTTCCATGTTTAATGGTACAAAGAAACTTGGGTGTATAGGGGGGTGGGGGTTGTATTATGTATGTGTGATTTGGTTTTATCCATTTTTATTCTTTGAAAGTCTTGTTTTTGATCTCTAACTGGAAACGTTTGTGCCAATAAAGGGCTGGTTAAAGGTCTCTCTCTCTTTCTCTCTCTCTCTCTCTCTCTCTCTCTTAATGCATTTGTCTCCATGATCAATCCCACAGCAGAGAGCGGTTGCCCTTTCTGTGCTGTGAGGCGGTTTCTCGTTGTTTTACAGACTCTTTGTACTGTTAACTTCACTTCTCACTGCCGGGTTTTACTGAGTCGCTCTTTATTTTTGGGTTTTCCTTTCAACAGAAGAAACAAGAGAAAAAGGGGAATTGTTTTTTTTGTTTTTTTGCTGGGACGGGCTAAAACAGCAGTGCTCCTGAGCAGGAAAAAGAAGAAACAGAGCAAGAATGTCATTAGATTTGGAACAATATGGGACGATGCAAGATCGAGGGGTTTTTGATGATAAATGGTGCCACAGGAACATTGAATTGCTAACATGATGATTAATATAGGTGTGTGTGTGTGTGTGTGAGAGAGAGAGAGCGAGAGAGAGAGAGAGAGAGCACAAGAGGATCTTTAGTCCCTCTCCAGTGAATTCATTTACATTTTGTAACACTGGTCACTTTGTTGTTTAATAAAGTTTTGTTAAATCTCTCTCTCTCTCTCTCTCTCTCTCTCTCTCTCTCTCTCTCTCTCTCTCTCTCTCTCTCTCCTCCAGGTGAAGTATAAGAAGGATTTTGAGGAGAGTAAAGGTCGAGGGTTCAGCATCGTGTCCGACACTCCAGAGATGCAGAGACTCAGAAAGACTCAGGAGCAGATCAGTAACGTACGCACACACACACACACACACACACACTTCCTGTATGAGGTCACTTCCTCCCGGTTGTCATGGTTGCTGGGCATTTCCTACTTCCTGTTTGTCCTGC
The DNA here is from genome assembly GCF_046629955.1 of Centroberyx affinis. Classification (NCBI taxonomy): domain Eukaryota; kingdom Metazoa; phylum Chordata; class Actinopteri; order Beryciformes; family Berycidae; genus Centroberyx; species Centroberyx affinis. Next base: position 12,981 of record NW_027280687.1, on the reverse strand, counting down.
TGTTTGTGTGTGTGTGTGTGAAGTGAAATGAAGTGAATGTGTGAGAGAAAACAGAGGGGGTGCACTTTGGTCAGTGAATGCAATAACGTGCACACACACACACACACACACACACACACACACACACACACACACACACACACAATCTACATCATGGCATCATCCAGCCCACCAGTTTTGACAACGTCGGCAGTTTGAAGAGGATCTTCTTCACCAAGCAGTTCATGTAAGTGACTTTCTTTGCCATTTGTGTGTTTTTTTTAAGTACATTTCAAATAATATTGCTAATTTTAACGAGTGCAGACAGTAGAGTGAATCAACAATAGAATCACCATGAAAATCAAAGATTTTCTTCTACAGAATAACAGTAGAATAGAGAAATTTGTCAAATCAAGTCATTAAAAGTCAACATTTCATAATTTGCAGTGTTCATTTTGGCCGTGCACAAAACTGTAGCTCTGAAGTCTTTTTACTCTTTGCATGTGTGTGAGTTTGTCTGCCTGTGTGTGTGTGTGTGTGTGTGTGTGTGTGTGTGTGTGTGTGTGTGTATAGGTGTCCCAGATGTTGCGCGGCCTGATGACCCACTGACCCTAAACAGATGATACCAAGGTAATGTCTCTCTCTCTCTCTCTCGCTCTCTGTCTGTCTCTCTTTCTCTCCTCTCTCACTCTTTCTTTTTCTCCCTCTCCTCCTCCATCTCTCTCCCTCTCTTTCTCACTCTTGATCTATTGGTATTTCTCTCTCTATCTTTCTCTCTTTCTCTCTCCACCTCTCTCTCTTTGCATTCTCTCTCTCTCTCTCTCTCTCTCTCTCTCTCTCTCTCTCTCTCTCTCTCGGCTCTGGGCCAACTCGCTTGCTTACCTGACCGAGTGATCTTATTATTCCGCTGTGTTAATACACCACAGATTACCTCTCCGCCTTTGCTCTGCTTTAATTAACACACACAGACACACACACACACACACACACACACACTCTCCAATAGCGTGACATTCTACAGCCCACACATTTTTATTTTATCACCCAGCTCTTTTCAAGGTTGACCTGATGATGAAAGAAGGGGAGGGGAAGGGGGTGGGAGGAAGAGGAGGAGGAAGAGGAGGAGGGGGAGGAAGGGGGAGCCGGAGGAATCGCAGACTTGAAGATTCATGTTAATTATCTATCGCAGAGGAGGAGAGAGAGAGAGAGAGAAAGAGAGAGAGAGAGAGAGAGAGAAAACCGCCTCAGCACTGTTTCCCTCAGGCTTTCTGTTTGCTGTTTGTCTGTTTCAGCTGAACCTCTCCGCTCTTCAGTGAGAATTATCTGTTTATCAAAGGGAGGCAGTGAGAAATCAAAGGAGGAGGCGGTTCTGGGAGTCCTGCACCAGATTGTCGCTGGACTCGACCCCTCGACTGTAGATCTGAACCACAGGAAGCTTCTTTGATACTTGAGAGCGCTGTGTCTGCGGCACCCAAAAGGCTGAGCTGCTGTAACTCTTTCATGAGGGAAAAGCCTAAAGCTAATTGACACAAAGTAGGAAATCTGAATAATAGTACAAGAACAATAATAATTTTGTACCAGTTTACACCTTAAAGGTCCCATATTCTCCACTCTCCAGTGTTTTATTTTCCATCTTGAGGTCCATTCATAGCTGTGTGTGTGGTGTCATGAACCAAAAACACTCTCAATCCATTTCTCCACGTTCATTTTCCAGCATCTCTCTGAGCCTTACCAAGAACAGGCTGTTTCAGTCAGCGTGTCTTTAAGGCTCATTAATATTAACGACCCCTCCGTTCCGATCGGCTAACCGCTTCGAGAGTGAAACGTGAGACGGCGCGGCCCGGCAGCTACAGGTAGGGAAAACTCTCCGGTAATAAACAACGACAACCGCTCAAACGCTTTGAAAAAAACATTTTGTTAGTCTGTTATTTCTTACAAAAATGATAATGAGCGAACCTTTGTGACGTCACAAAGTTACAGAAGTCCAAACGGCTCGTTTAGAGGCTCGCTTTTCTAATATGGATTGTGTGGATTTAGTTGGCGACCGTGCGTTTTGATACTTTCACCATGTTTAGATAGACCAGTGGTTCTCAACGTGGGGTCTGGGGACCACCAGGGGTCCTTGAGGGGTTTCCAGGGGGTCCCCAGCAAATTGATGAATTGTTAAACTTCACCATTATTTCCCTTGCAAGAAGTTAAAACAATTAGAGAATGTAGAAGAATGACTGTTTTGATCATAGTTTATCTGTTATCTCTCTACCTACAATACAGATAGTCATGGAATTCTGGACAAAATCATATCTAACAATAAAAATATTCTCAGATTTGGGTCCAAAAGACTCTAATGTGGACTAAATTAGGGGTCCTTGGTATGAAAAAGGTTGAGAATCACTGAGATAGACCATCCGTCCTTTAAAAGCATGAATTGATCTTTTCATGCTGCGTCTCCTCCACACCGTTCTTATCCACTGTCAGCTCAGTATCTCTGGCTGCCTCTGCTCTGTGGATGTGCCATGGAAAACAGAAAGGCCATAGGATATGATGATGGACTCAAGCAGAAAACGCCCACCTACCAAAAATCCCAAAATAACCACTTAACCACTGAGCTATGTGCACAAACTCCCCGAGCCACTGGCTGAGAGCCGACCTCCACTCTCAAGCTTGTTGGAGGCGAGGAATCGGCTCTTTTGGGGTCGACCCGCCATCACTGAGAGGCAGGAGAGAGAGAGAGAGAGAGAGAGACAGACAGAGAGAGAGACAGAGAGAGACAGAGAGACAGAGACAGAGAGAGAGCTACAGAAAGAGAGACAGAGAGAGACAGAGAGAGAGACAGAAAGAGAGCGACAGAAAGAGAGACAGAGAGAGAGACAGAGAGAGACAGAGAGAGAGACAGAGAGAGAGCAACAGAAAGAGAGAGAGAGACAGAAAGAGAGACAGAGAGAGAGCGACAGAAAGAGAGAGACAGAAAGAGAGACAGAGAGAGAGAGACAGAGAGAGAGCGACAGAAAGAGAGACAGAGAGAGACAGAGAGAGAGAGACAGAGAGAGAGCTACAGAAAGAGAGAGACAGAGAGAGAGACAGAAAGAGAGAGACAGAGAGAGAGACAGAAAGAGAGAGACAGAGAGAGAGCGACAGAAAGAGACAGAGAGAGAGACAGAGAGAGAGACAGAAAGAGAGACAGAGAGAGAGCGACAGAGACAGAGAGAGAGAGAGAGAGAGCGACAGAAAGAGAGACAGAGAGAGAGACAGAGAGAGCGACAGAAAGAGAGACAGAAAGAGAGACAGAGAGAGAGACAGAAAGAGAGACAGAGTGAAAGTTGATATTGTTATTGACATTTTATTTAGAGGCCAGCATCTCATATGTTTTCAGGCAGTAAAGTCTCTTACAGTACACTGGTGTTCTGCTGTGTTTACGGCAGCTGTCAATTTACATATGCTTATATGTGAAACACAGGACAGACCCACAGAGAGAGACAGACAGATTCAGAGACAGAGAGAGAGAGAGACAAGGAGGAGAGAGAGAGGTGAACCTGAGGAGAGAGAGAGTGAGTGAGGACGGTGTTGTTGCTGCAGTGCTGCGGGTCACTGTGGTGGAGCTGGGTCACATCAGGACAACTTCACAGGGAGGGATTTCCCCCGGGAAAAGCTTTGTTTTTCAAAATTCATTAACAAGATCTGAGGGGAGCGAGCGCCTGGTCAGTAAGGCCCTTTAATGAAAAATGTTGCATCTCACACTGCAGCTTCAGAAAGAGAGCGGTGACCGAAGAGAGAGAGATTTCACCACAGCAGTAAAACCCAGGAGAGGCCGAGCACCAGGCAGCCAAGACTCAGCTGGCAGGATTCAGCTGTTATTTCCATTCAGCCCAGTAAACCAATGGTGCCTTTTAAGACCTGATTAATTATTCGTCCCTCACAGCGGAATCGGGTCAAAACTGGGTGGCATATTTGTTACTGATTGGCCAAGAGCGGGACTGCATCATCAGTGGGGGACGACATGTTTACTGTTGCCTTTCAGTTTGGAGAAAAAGATTCTCTTGTTCAGCCCAAACACAGGTGGAAAAAAGGTGGGAGAGAGGACTTTGACAAAACAGATTCTGACGATATGGTATATGGTCTGGTATGGTCTGGTATGGTTTGGTATGGTCTGGTATGGTATATGGTATGGTCTGGTATGTATAAAAAATGAGTCTCTCGTTTTTTTTCACCTATAGACAATTAAAAATAAACCTAATATTGTCTTTTCGGTATGGTATGGTTTGGTATGGTCTGGTCTGGTGTGGTATGGTATGGTATGGTCTGGTATGGTATATGGTCTGGTATGGTTTGGTATGGTCTGGTATGGTATATGGTCTGGTATGGTATATGGTCTGGTATGGTTTGGTATGGTCTGGTATGGTATATGGTCTGGTTTGGTATGGTCTGGTATGGTATATGGTCTGGTATGGTTTGGTATGGTCTGGTATGGTCTGGTATGGTATATGGTCTGGTATGGTTTGGTATGGTATATGGTCTGGTATGGTCTGTTATGGTATATGGTCTGGTATGGTATGGTATATGGTATGGCATGGTCTGGTTTGGTTTGGTATGGTCTGGTATGGTTTGGTATGGTTTGGTATGGTATGGTATATGGTATGGTATGGTCTGGTATATTTATAAAAAACGAGTCCCTCGCTTTTTTCACCTATTTACAATTAAAAATAAACCTATTATTTTATTGTTGGCATAGGTTGGATTTCGGTGTTCCACTTGTTCAGACTGAAATGTTTAATAAACATAAAGAAAGAGATTCACTTCAAAACAATTCAGCAGCATGACTATTTTTTTATATTTTGTCAGAATCTGCTTTGTCGGCGTTCCTTTGTGTGCTAGAAGTGATTTTCAGACTGTTCCTCCAGACAATGGCAGTGAATGGAGAGAGAAAAAAAACCCACAATTCTCCAGTCTCCTCTACCGGAGCAACAGATCACAGAATCACTGATTTTGGGGTTTTATCATGGAGGAAGAGACACAACCCAAGATACTGCCAAAGTTCAACATCACTTTAAATTGAAAATCTTGCCTTATTCTCAATGTAGATAATGTATTTGGGCTGAAGAAGAGAAAACTCACCCATGAGCGATGCATGACACTTCCTAGTTTTGCCAGCGCACAGACGAAAAAGTGATGAATTGAAATATTTTACTGTATGAGCATCTTTCAAAGAAAATTAAGAACAGAAGGCATGAAGTTGCCACAAAGGAAGATTTTTCTGTGGAAAATTTCCTCTCTTGGTATTTTTTGGTATGGTTTGGTTTGGTATGGATTGGTATGATATATGATCTGGTATGGTTTGGTATGGTCTGGTATGGTTTGGAATGGTTTGGTATGGTTTGGTATGGTATATGGTCTGGTATGATTTGGAATGGTCTGGTATGATTTGGAATGGTCTGGTATGATTTGGTATGGTCTGGTATGATTTGGAATGGTCTGGTATGATTTGGTATGGTCTGGTATGATTTGGAATGGTCTAGTATGATTTGGTATGGTTTGGTATGATTTGGTATGGTTTGGTATGGTCTGGTATGATTTGGTATGGTCTGGTATGATTTGGTATGGTTTGGTATGAGTGGATCACCCAGCGTGAGTTTTCCAGCTGTTGTTGTTGCAGAGCCTCACGTCATCTCCGTGTTTTAGGGGACATCTGTGTTCACACCCGCTGTTTAAAGTGAGCTAAGAATATTATAGTTGGTTAGCCTCGAGATACACACACACACACACACACACACACACACACACACACACACACACACACACTAATATACAAGAGTACAAATGAACCCACATGCATACACAACATGCATACAAATTTTGTCTCACAAGCAAACAAATCCATATACAACATAGACACACACACACACACACACACACACACACACACACACACTTTCTCTTGCACTCACACACATACAAACACAAATACAAGCTCATATGCACACATCCATAAACACACACTTCTTCCTTCTTCCTTGCTCTCTCACACACCCTCTTATACACACCCTTCCTCCCTCCCTCTCTCGCTCACACACACACATACACACACACACACACACACGCGTGCCCCTCCTCTGCGGGACGCCCCGGTCCTTTGATGTGGCTCGGTCTCCATCTGGGCCGTGCGTGGCGGAGCAGCGGTAGTTTGGCGTCGCTCCTCCTCTGTCATCATGTCTGCAGCTACATGGGAACAACATACATGAAGCTATTTGCAGCCGCGTGTCGTCTCCTCCCACATGTAACTCACTAATAAGCTCCGGTTTATTTACATCATCCGCCTCGCTCCGCCCTGCTTCAGTTCCACTCCCTCTAGACCCGTCCGCCTGGGTCTTCTGAGTTGTAATGTTGTCATTTTTTAGAGCGTCATGAAGTGTTGTATATCCCTAAACTCAGCAGAAGCTTAGGTAACAAGATGTGTCACTCAGTAAACAGTACTACACTCTTTAATAGAGTGAATTAGACCATAAAACAAAGTGTGTTACACTAGTGTTAGTGTTAGTGTTGTGTTAGTGTTGTGTTAGTGTTGGTGTTGTGTTATTGTAGTGTTAGTGTTAGTGTTAGTGTTGTGTTAGTGTTGTGTTAGTGTTGGTGTTGTGTTATTGTAGTGTTAGTGTTGTGTTAGTGTTGGTGTTGTGTTATTGTAGTGTTAGTGTTAGTGTTAGTGTTGTGTTAGTGTTGTGTTAGTGTTGGTGTTGTGTTATTGTAGTGTTAGTGTTAGTGTTAGTGTTGTGTTAGTGTTGTGTTAGTGTTGGTGTTGTGTTATTGTAGTGTTAGTGTTGTGTTAGTGTTTGTGTTAGTGTTGTTAGTGTTAGTGTAGTGTTAGTGTTGTGTTAGTGTTAGTGTTGTGTTAGTGTTGTTAGTGTTAGTGTTAGTGTTGTGTTAATGTTGTGTTAGTGTTGTGTTAGGGTTAGTGTTGTGTTAGTGTTGTGTTAATGTTGTGTTAGTGTTGTGTTAGGGTTAGTGTTGTGTTAGTGTTGTGTTAGTGTTGTGTTGTGTTAGTGTTGTGTTAGTGTTGTGTTAGTGTTGTGTTAGTGTTGTGTTGTGTTAGTGTTGTGTTGTGTTAGTGTTGTGTTAGTGTTGTGTTAGTGTTGTGTTAGTGTTGTGTTAGTGTTAGTGTTGTGTTAGTGTTGGTGCAGTGAAGCAGAGCAGCAGATGGTCATTTGGCTCCTGTCTGGACTGGCTGGTCTCTATCAGGGCCGTGCCCTGTTTACCTCAGCTGCCATCTGACACCATGACCACACTGCCAGTCCACCTTTCCCCTCTCTCTATTATCATCACATTATTCATCTGCACAGTGATTATGAGATACACAAGTGAAGTGATGAACCACAGAAAGAACAGAATAAAATCCACATTTGTGCAGGTGAGATTTAAGAAGTCCCAAAGCGCTTCTAAAATAAAATTATTTCTCTCTCTCTCTCTTTCTCTCTCTCTCTCTCTCTCTCTCTCTCTCTCTCTCTCTCGCTCTCTCTCTCTCTCTCCCATCATTGCCCTATACAGGAATGTGGTCAGTCCAGGCTGAGATGAGCTGCACTGCCCAGAAAGAAAGAAAGAAAGAAATACAAAGCCTCAACATATACAGTACACTAAAATCTTGTATGTGAAAATATCTTTTTATTTTTTAGGAATTAAGCAAAACAGCCTCATTTTTAGGCTGCCAACTATGCTTTTATGAGACTACACATATATATATAGTCTATATTTACTATATCTGAAGGGTTTCATAAGCCTTTGGGTCATAACGTTTTCTCAGTCTACAGTATAATGGACCATATGATCCTATAAACAAATAATACAAGAATAGTAGATAACAGAAGTTCATGGTTGGCATAATGAAAACTGAATCTGTATTTTAGCGATATTAGCACCAATGCTTACCAACACTTCAATTTTAAAGCCGCACAGGGCAACTTCACACATTGGCGGCCCCCAAATTGCAGCAATAAGTAACTGTTTGAAAGATTTGAACTTCAATACCCAGAAATCCTTTGTTTATACCAAAGGAAGAGAGAGGAAAAGATCTAACACTCACTCACTGCTGTTTAGGAGACAGTTTGGATTCTTTTTTTATATATAAATATATATAGTTTGGATTCGATTCAACACTTCCTGAGTATAGAGAAGATTTCCCGTCAGTGACAATACCGACACCAGAATTTCATTTGGGCAAATAGGGTTGAGTCTACAGAGTCTCAATTAGTGGGGATGGATGCTCTTCTCTGTGTGATTAAGGCTGATAAGAGTGTAATTTTACATGAAAATGCCTAGTGCTGCTTCAGATATTCTATGTTTTGACGTCCCAATTCTGCCGTTTGTTTTTTTCTTTGCTCTGCAGCTTGTTTTCTGAAGATTCAACTTGTACCCAGAAAAAGAGCCAAATTCGTCTAGAATTGAAACTATTGTGGGAATAGCAGTTGCAGGGTTTGTAACATAAAGTAACAGGTCGTCTGCATATAAAGATATCCGATGTTCTATACCCTCCCGGCGGACTCCATGGAATAGGGGGGAGGAACGCAGGGCTAGTGAAAGGGGCTCTATCGCTAAAGCGAATAAAAGGGGACTTAAAGGACAACCTTGACGAGTCCCACGTGACAGCGCAAAATAATCAGATTGCATATCATTAGTGCAGACACTTGCCAGGGGGTTAGTATATAGAAGACGGATCCATGAGGTGAAACGGTCACCAAAGCCAAATTTCTTAAGAGCAGCAAACAGATATTTCCACTCTATTCTGTCAAATGCCTTTTCTGCGTCTAATGATATAACAACCTCAGGGTGTTTTGAGTGCTCTGCAGCTTGTTGCATTGCTGTCGTGTTTCCTTGTCCAACTGTCCTGGATGTCAGCAGTCAGTCAATGTGTCACGCTGCCAGTCCAAACACACACTCTGTCCAACTGTCTCCCTGTGACAGGCGTTACTTCCACCCAAATACACAAGCATGCAGACAAACAGAATTGTATACATACTCTCCCACACACACAAACATACACACAAAGCCTTTTACTTCTATCCTTATGATGAAATTCCATTGACTTAATTCATTCTCTAACCATAACCTGAACCTACTCCTAATCCTAACCTTAACCTTAACATTTAACTTTAACTTAATTCTAATAGTAACTTCAACCTCACACCCAAGTCCTAATCCTAAATGAATCTAATCCAAAAGTATGTTACTTTGCAACAACAACAACGTCCTCCCTCCAAATGTTTAAAACTCAAACTGGTTCTCACAAGGATAAAGGTAGAAGAGCACACACACACACACACACACACACAATCAGTGACTGTCATCAAAACCTGCCAACAATATAAGAGGAGGGTTTCAAGTTGATAGAAAAATCCCTGATTCTCTCTCTCTATCTCTCTCTCTCCCTCTCTCTTTCTCACTCTCTCTTTCTCTCTCTCTGTCTCTTCCTCTCTCTCTCTCTCTCTGTCTGTCTCACACACACTCACTCTCTCTTTCTCTCTCTCTGTCTCTCTCTCTCTCTCTTTATCTCTCACACACACACTCACTCTCTCTCTCTGTCTCTCTCCCTCTCTCTCACTCACTCTTTCTCTCTCTCTCTCTGTCTCTCTCTCCTTCTCGCCCTCTCTCTCTCACACACACACACACACACACACTCACTCTCTCTCTCCCTCTCTCTCTCTCTCTCACTCACCCTCTCTCTCTGTCTCTTTCCCTCTCTCTCTATCTCTCACATACTCTCTCTATCCCCTCTCTCTCTCTCTCTGTCTATCTCTCTCTCTCTGTCTCACACACACACTGACATCTTTATATAATACAACTACTACAAATAAATGAACTCAAAAATTGAATAATTAAGAGAGTTTTGGGTTAATGTAGGTCTGCAAGTGTTACTGACAAGATTTGTATAAGTGTGTGTGCGTGTGTGTGTGTATGTGCGTGTGTGTGTGTGTGTGTGTGTGTGTGTGTGTGTGTGTGTGTGTAAATAGGACATTCCTTCCAGCATGCGACACTCTCTGGACACCCTCACCTTCAACCCCATATACCTCCATTGACCTACACACACACATGCACACACACTTACAACAGTGACACATTCATATGCACTCTCCCTACCTCTCTCTCTCTGGCACTCTTGCACTCTCTCTCTCTCACACACACACACACACTTTCTCGATCACACACACAATACCCAACGCTGTGATTCAGATGAAGGGCATGGCGGACGATAAGGACTTAAGTAGGGGGCTAAATGTGGAAGGCAGGCGAGATAAGGAGTACCCAACGTACCGACACCCAGAATACAGACCCAGACAGGACACAGCAACCATTTACAGGCTTACATTCATTTACTAGAGCTGAGAGAAGAAGACGAAAGGGTGACCAAGACATTGAGGAGAGTAAAAGGGTGACCAAGATGATGAGGAAGCTGTGAGGAAGCCAAAAGCAAGACCACAACGTTGAGGAAACCGAAAGGTCCACCACCACATCAAGAAAGCCTACAGGGTGACCGTGACGTTGACAAAGCCACAAGGGTGGCCTCAGCGTTGAGGAAGTTCAAAGAGTGGCCAAGACCTTGAGGAAACTAAAAGGGTGACCACAATGTTTAGGAAGCTGTGAGGAAGCCAAAAGCAACACCACAACGTTGAGGAAACCGAAGGGGTGATCACAGTGTTGAAGAAGCCGAAAGGGTGACCAAGACTTTGAGAAAGCCAAAAGTGCGACTACAACTTTGAGGAAACCTAAGGGGTGATCACAACCTTCAGGAAACCAAAAGGTCCACCCATTACATCTAGAAAGCCTACAGGGTGACCGTGGCATCGAGGAAACCAAAAGCGTGGTCGCAACGTTGAGAAAGTACAAAGGAAGACCAAGACGTTGAAGAAGCCGAAAGTGCGACCACAACATTGAGGAAATTGAAGGGGTGATCACGACGTTGACAAAGCCGAAAGTGCGACTGACCACAAACTTGAGGAAACCAAAAGGTCCACCCACTACATCAAGAAAGCCTACAGGAAACCAAAAGGGTGATCACAACGTTGAGGTAGTACAAAGGAAGACCAAGGCATAGAAGAAACTGAAGGAGGTTCGGCCGTGACGTCAAGGAAGCCGAAAGGTTGACGGTGACATTCAGAGGCCAAAAGGGTGACCGCGGCATCGAGGAAGCTGTCAGGAGCTCAAAGCGAGGTCACAAAGGAAATTCAAAGTGTGACCGCAACCTTGAGGAACGTCAAGGAAGCCGAAAGGTCGACCATCGTATCAAGAAAGCCGAAAGGGTGACCGAGACATCCGCTGTTAGAAAATAGAATAGCATACAACAGAATAGAGGGTGGCTAAGTCCAAACAGTGACTGTGACGCTCCGCTGTCACCTTGGAGAAGACGGTAGAATACGACACAGTAGATTAGAGGGAAATAGACTACGACAGAATCCAGAAGAGTAGAACTTTTCTCCACTCTTCTTCGGAGCTACATTGGTCCGGTACACTTTAGTGTATCCGGCGTCGTGCTCAGAGCTCCAAGTCAATCTTTCGCCGTTTGACACTCGGTTGACTGTACTGTTGGATTTTCTCGCCCTCCAACAAGAGTCAGCATACCAAAGGTCTAGTTTGTGTGCAAAAGTGTGAATATTCTAGATTCATTTTATCTTAAAAGAATCAGGGATCTTTTACCCCTCCAAACGTTTATTCACTGATAGTAATTGTCTTTTTTTTATTAAGGAATCAACTTTTTTCTGTTGTTTTGCTCCTTTTTTTCCAACCAGGTTGTATTTTTTATTTTTTTTTACAAGAATGATATACCATGATGCCTCCAACGCTAAGCTCTGCAGGTCATTGATAAGAGCGAGCTGTCACAAGTTTTTATACAGCACCTTGGGGCGTCTTTGACTCACTGGCACAATTTGTATTTCTTCCCTCTTTTTTTCAGCTTTTATGTGGAAATAAACCTGCCTGAGGAGCTGAGGATTAAATCCCTATCATCTTTTAAATCACCTCTTGAAACTCATTTTTACAGACGTGCTTTTGTGCAATAACCTTTTATTGTTGTTTTTGATCTCCCATTAATGATCCTTGCCTTGCTTTTATGTTTTTCTTACCTTGTTTTTGTTGCATTTTTAACCGTTGCAACTGCATTTTGAAAAGAAATAGAGAATATTTTTATTAATAAACCTGAACCTTAACCTAAACCTGGCTTTGTCCTCAGAGGTGACCGACATGGAGGAAGAGGAGGCCCCAGCTTCTTCAGCGATGGACGGAGAGATGGAAGAGGTTGTAACGATGGAGGGAGTGAAAGAAGAAGTTTTCCAGGAGACGGTGGTAACCACGGTGACAACCCTCACCACGGTTGTCGAGACGACTACAGGAGAGATGGACTCAGAGGAGAAGGATGGGATTAAAATGGAGACTGTGATGCTGGAGGAGAAAGAGGAAAAGATAGAAAAGGAGGATGATGGGGAGAGTGAAGCAGTGACGGAAGAAGAAGAGAATGAAGAGGAAGAGGAGGGTGGAAGAAAACGGGCCTCGGCACCGTGGGAATCAGAGGTGAGAATACAAACACCTGAGAGACAAATATAGAGTTTCCAATATAATAAACAAGACTGAAAATGTGGAAAGACTGAAAAAATCAGATCCAGAAATCAGCAGATTTGTGTATCTTTCTTAATTAAATTTGTTCAATTTGCAACGCAACCAAATTCTCCTTTCCCCCCGCGTTCATGCAAGAAAACATGTAATTAATTTGTTATCTTTTAGATTAGACGAGATCGCTTGCTCGCTTGATAATTTTTGGAAACAATATGACAGAAGAAAAAACACAGGATAGATAAAAACATTTTTTTATTTAACAATCCTAAGCTGGCTGAGTGTGAGTTCTCTTCCTCGGCTTCTTTTAATACAACATATTTCAGCATCTGAGGTTTCATTTTTTTACTTCTTGTGTCTTCTTTCACCGTAAAAGTCCTTCATTTCTTCATTCCTTGGCAAACCAGAACCTTTAAACATTAAAGA
>NW_027280686.1:50000-130876 GCF_046629955.1 Centroberyx affinis | reverse complement strand
ATAAGCATTAACTAACCCTTAATTAACAGTTAATTAATGTGTCTGGTAATCATTTACTAATGGTGTTCATGTTAACTAAGGTATTAATTTATACATTATTTAATAGTCATCTTTATAAACTATTAAATAATGTATAAATTAATACCTTAGTTAACATGAACACCATTAATAAATTACACATTAGTCAACTGTTAATTAAGGGTTAGTTAATGCTTATTAAGCATTAACTAACCCTTAACTTAGTGACCCTTATTGTAAAGTGTTACCATATAAACTATTGGAAAAATAATAGGCAGAGGTTATCAGAAGTCATTATTCATATAATTATATAATATAGTTATTTGTTGAATTCTTAATTAATTGTAGTTAATTTCTAATTTCTATATAACTACTACATCATTTCACGGTTCTGTCTTGGAAACAACAGAAGAAATTGGAGGAATTTACCAGCTACCATTGAACTCTTTCTCTATTTTCCCTATAATTAGAACATCATTTCATGGTTCTTTCCAGGAAACTTCCTAAGAAATTAACAGTTCCTTTCTAGGAAATTATTAGGAAATTGCGGACCCGGAAAATAAAGCTTTACCGATGTTTGTAAATGCATTGCCTTTAGATACTGTTAATCTGTTAACACCACATAATCTCTCATGCTAGATGTATGTATGTATTTTACATCCACTGATGTGATCTGACTTCATGATCTCATAATATCAAAGAGTATATACGTAGATCAGACCACTAAGCCTAAACAAGCCTCCCTCCTTTATGAGCCTTTGCTCTTCTCTCTCTTACCAACACACACCTACCCAGCTATGCACCCATCACACTCACACATATAGACTATAGACACACACACACACACACACTCTCTCATCCATGTTCATACATACACACACGCCTGTACATCATTTGTGTTACATTTTAATACTCTTATTCAATAAATTGTGTGCTGATTCTAAAAGGGTCTTGTGTCTGTATTAGATAACGCATGAACTTCTGCTGTTAAGACCTCACCTTATCCTTCAACCCTTAGTTAAATGATCAATATAATTAATTTAGTGTTAATTTAAGGTATAATGCTGTAGTTTAATTAAGATTAACTATTAATATTTCAATTTCAATAGTAATTATTAACCCAAACCCTAATTAACCATAACCTTAGTATTATCTTAGATTCCAAGGTAACACTTTACAATAAGGGTCACTAAGTTAAGGGTTAGTTAATGCTCAATAAGCATTAAAGTTAATGCTTAATAAGCATTAACTAACCCTTAATTAACAGTTAACTAATGTGTAATTTACTAATGGTGTTCATGTTAACTAAGGTATTAATTTATACATTATTTAATAGTTTATAAAGATGACTATTAAATAATGTATAAATTAATACCTTAGTTAACATGAACACCATTAGTAAATAATTACCAGACACATTAGTCAACTGTTAATTAAGGGTTAATTAATGCTTATTAAGCATTAACTAACCCTTAACTTAGTGACCCTTATTGTAAAGTGTTACCGATTACAAAATATCAGACAAAGCAGAATGAATGTAAAGCAGTGCTGACAGAAAACATGTGATCAGCAAAAAAAAAAAACACTTACAAAAAGATACAAAAAGATTAAAAATGATTTTGACTGCCAAACTGTATGGCAGAACAGTCTGTAAACTAACTGAGGAGAGCAACACATGCACATGGGCAGTGGAAGGGATGAGGAGAGGATAGAACCGAGCGGGAGATGCAGGAGGATGAAAGAAGACAAGAAAATGAGAGGAGAGATGAGAAATGAGAGGAGAGGAGGAGAGAGGAAAAAATGAGGAGAGGAGAGGAGAAGCAATGAGAAGAGAGGAGAGAAAAGGAAAAGAGGGTAGGAGAGGAGAAAATGAGAGGAGAGGAGAGGAGAAGAAAATGCAAAGAGGCGAGGATAAATAAGAGTATGAGAGGAGAGAAAAGGAAAAGAGAGAGCAGGAGGAGAGAGCCGAGAAAGGGAAAATAGGGGGAAACAGAGGAGGAGAAAATGAGAGAAGAGAGGAGAGAAAATGAAAGCAACACATGCACATAGGCAGTGGAAGGGATGAGGAGAGGATAGAACCGAACGGGAGATGCAGGAGGAGGAAAGAAGACAAGAAAAGATGAGACAAGAGGAGAGGAGGAGGGAGCACACAGCAGAGACGGAAGGAGAGGATGACTGACTGATGACTGGTCCAAGGAATGCAGACTGTCTGATTTACTGACTGACTGACTGACTGATGACTGACTGACTGACTGATGAGTGACTGACTGACTGATGACTGACTGACATGTCTGACTGACTGACTGACTGACTGATGACTGACTGACTGATGACTGACTGATGACTGACTGACTGACGACTGACTGATGACTGACTGATGACTGACTGACTGACTGATGACTGACTGACTGATGACTGACTGATGACTGACTGACTGACTGACTGATGACTGACTGACTGACTGACTGACTGACTGACTGATGACTGACTGACTGACTGACTGACTGATGACTGACTGACTGATGACTCACTGACTGACTGATGACTAACTGACTGATGACTGACTGACTGACTGATGACTGACTGACTGACTGACTGGTCCAAGGAATGCAGACTGTCTGATTTACTGACTGACTGACTGACTGACTGACTGGTCCAAGGAATGCAGACTGGCTGATTTACTGACTCACTGACTGACTGATTGACTGACTGACTGACTGACTGATGACTGACTGGATAGACAACACAGATGTACATTTCACTTGGATAGAGGAGAGGAAAGAGGAGAGGAGCGGAGAAAATGAGAGGAGAGGAGTAGAGGAGAGAGGAGAGAGAGGAGAGGAGGAGAAAATGAGGAGAGGAGGAGGAATGTGAGAAGAGAGGAGAGAAAAGGAGAGGAGAGGAGAAAATGAGAGAAGAGGAGTAGAGGAGAGAGGAGAGGAGAGGAGAGGAGGAGAAAATGAGGAGAGGAGGAGAAATGAGAGGAGAAGAGAGGAGTGAAAAGGAAAAGAGAGGAGAAAATGAGGAGAGTAGAGGGGGAGAAATGAGAAGAGGAGAGGAGAGAAAAGGGTAGGAGAGGAGGAGAAAATGCAAAGAGGAGAGGAGAAATAAGAGTAGATGAGAGGAGAGAAAAGGAAAAGAGAGAGCAGGAGGAGAGAGCAGAGAAAGGGAAAATAGGGGAAAAAAGAGGAGGAGAAAATGAGAGAAGAGACGAGAGAAAATGAAAAGAGAGGAGAGGAGAAGAGAGGAGGAGAAAATGAGAAGAGAGGAGGAGAAATGAGAGAAGAGAGGAGATAAACGGAAAAGTGATCGCAGGAGAAGAGGAGAGAAAAGGAAGAGGGGGGGAGAAGAGAGGAGGAGAGAAAGGGAAAAGAGAGGGGAGGAGAAGAGGAGGAGAAAATGAGAGGAGAGGAGTAGAGGAGAGGAGGAGAAAATGAGGAGAGGAGAAATGAGAGAAGAGAGGAGAGAAAAGGAGAAGAGAGGAGAAAATGAGAGGAGAGGCAAGTAAATGAGAGGAGAGACGAAAAATGAGAGGAGAGGAGGAGAGAGAAAAAATGATAGGAGAGGATGAGAAAATGAGAGGAGAAATGAGAGGAGAGGAGGAGAGAGGAGGAAACGAGGAGAGGAGGAGAAATGAGAAGAGGGGAGAGTAAAGGAAAAGAGAGGGTAGGAGAGGAGAAAATGAGGAGAGGAGAGGAGGAGAAAATGAGAGAAAAGAGGAGAGAAAAGGAAGAGAGGGGGAGAAAATACGAGTAGATGAGAGGAGAGAAAAGGAAAAGAGAGGGGAGGAGAGAGCAGAGAAACGGAAAATGGGGAGAAGAGAGGAGGAGAAAATGAGAGAAGAGAGGAGAGAAAATGAAAAGAAAGGGGAGGGGAACAGAGGAGGAGAAAATGAGAAGAGAGGAGGAGAAATGAGCGGAGAAGAGAGGAGAGATAATGAAAAGAGGGGATGAGAAGAGAGGAGGAGAAAATGAGAGAAGAGAGAAAAGAAAAAGACAGGGGAGGAGAAGACAGGAGGAGAAAATGAGAAGGGAGGAAAGAAGGAGAAATGAGAGGAGAAGAGAGGCGAGATAATGAAAAGAGGGGAGGAGAAGAGAGGAGAAATGATAAGAAAGGAGAGAGAAGGAAATGAGAGGGGAGGAGAAGAGAGGAGGAGAGGAGGAGAAAATGAGAAGAGAGGAGGAGAGAGGAGAGGAAAGAAAATGAGAGGGGGAGGAGAAGAGGGGAGGCCAGAGGAGAGAAAGAGAAAAGAGGGGGGAGCAGAAGAGATGAGGAGAAAATGAGAAGAGAGGAGGAGGAGAAATGAGAGGAGAAGAGAGGAGATAAAAGGAAAAGAGGAGAAAATTAGAAGAGAGGAGTGGAGAAGAGGAGAGAAAAGAAAAAGAGAGGGGAGGAGAAGAGAGGAGGAGGAGAAAATGAGAAGAGATGAGAGGAGGAGAAACGAGAGGAGAGGAGAGAAGAGAAGAGAGGAGAGAAACAAAAAAGAGAGGAGAGGAGAGGAGGAGAAGGTAGGAGAGAAAGGGAGGGGAGAGGGGAGGAGAAGAGAGGAGGAGAAAATGAGAAGAGAGGAGAGGAGGAGAAATGAGAGGAGAGGAGACAAGAGAGGAGAGAGACAAAAAAAAGAGAGGAGAGGAGATGGGAGAGGAGGGGAGGAGAGAGGAGGAGAGAAAGGGAGAGGAGAGGGGAGGAGAAGAGAGGAGGAGGAGAAAATGAGAAGAGAGGAGAGGAGGAGAAATGAGAGGAGAGGAGAGAAGACAAAAGAGGAGAGAAACAAAAAAGAGAGGCGAGGAGACGGGAGAGGAGAGGAGGAGAAGAGAGGAGACAAAAGAGGAGGGGAGAGGGGAGGAGAAGAGAGGAGGAGGAGAAAATGAGAAGAGAGGAGGAGAAATGAGAGGAGAGGAGAGAAACGAAAAAAGAGAGAAGGGGAGATGGGAGGGGAGGGGAGGAGAAGAGAGGAGAGAAAGGGAGAGGAGAGGGGAGGAGGAGAAAATGAGAAGACAGGAGAGGAGAAATGAGAGGAGAGGAGACAAGAGAGGAGAGAAACGAAAAAAGAGAGGAGAGGAGATGGGAGAGGGGGGAGGAGAAGAGAGGAGTGAAAGGGAGAGGGGAGGGGAGAAGAGAGGAGGAGGGGAAAATGAGAAGAGAGGAGAAGAGGAGAAATGAGAGGAGACAAGAGAAGAGAGGAGAGAAACAAAAAACAGAGGAGAGGAGGAGAAGAGGGGAGAGAAAGGGAGAGGAGAGGGGGGGAGAAGAGAGGAGGAGGAGGAAATGAGAAGAGAGGAGAGAAGGAGAAATGAGAGGAGAGGAGGGAAGGGAGGAGAGAAACAAAAAAGAGAGGAGGGGAGATGGGAGAGGAGGGGAGGAGAAGAGAGGAGAGAAAGGGAGAGGGGAGGAGAACAGAGGAGGAGAAAACGAGAAGAGAGGAGAGGAGAGAAACGAAAAAAGAGAGGAGGGGAGATGGGAGAGGAGGGGAGGAGAAGAGAGGAGAGAAAAGGAAAAGAGGAGAAAATCAGAAGGGAGGAGAGGGGAGAAGAAGAGAGGAGGAGGAGAAATGAGAGGAGTGGCGAGGAGGAGAAGAGAGGAGAGAGAGGGAGAGGAGAGGGGAGGAGAAGAGAGGAGGAGAGAAAAGGAGCAGAGACTCTATTTATAACCAGCTGGCCACAGAGTCCTGGCTGTGCTGTCTAAGCTGGGGAGGTTCAGCGGGTTCACGGCTTCACGGAATACCGAAATATACATAGGAAGACATGAATAGTTTATCAGACTGAAGCGCTGCCGCCTGTGTCGGTGAGCCGGCCCGCTGTGTCCAGACAGACAGACACACACAGCCGAAATATGTCAGCCAGCCTACTTCCCATCCGACCGCTGCTAGAATAATCAGTCATTAATTGTGGAAAAAGAAACCGAAACTCTCTCTCCTGCATCCTGATTGGCTGGCTGTGGGGTTGTCTGCGCCGAGGTGAGTTCTCTTCTGCGCGCCCCCGGCTGTTAGGAGCCGTGATCGCGCACTGGGAGCCTGGGAGCTGTCCGGGAATAATAGTGCTGAAACCCACCCGGGCTGTGAGATCTCTCCTCTTAATAATAGGCTGATAATAATATTATTAATAATATTAATAATAAGGGGCGAAGAGTGAGTTTTGATGTGGATCTGAGGTGTGGGGGGGGTTCTGCCATTAGAAGATGGGGCTTTGGCTGAAAGGCTACTGGCCAGAGACAGAAGGGATGCGGGGCTCGGTGAGAGAGCCGCCGGTACGCTCCTCGCCGCGGACGCGGCTCCGTTAGCGGGTTATCTGGGCCAACAGTCGAGGGATGAAACCGGGGAACCATAGGGACTGATTTATCAACGGACAACGGGATGACATTATCATAAGCTTTGGGAGAGTGGATGGCTTACCGGAATACAGTAGGAAGAGGGTTTGTCGTGGACATAAAGGGGGGGGATTTTTTTTTTTTTTTCTTCACCGTCGACTGGTTTTGGCCATATTAACCCCACGACAATCATGGATATGGCACCAATGACTGCACCTATGGGAGTATGTGGATGGTGGATATGAATGGGTCAGAGCTACTACAATGAGCCGCAGTAAACAATGGAAAAGACTGCACGGATGCTACATAGGGGCGTTGTGGATGTAAAGATTTTAAAAAGAGGGAAAGCGCTTTCTCCCCGAACATTTCATTTAAGCCACGATGATGTAGTCTGTGAGAACCCGCTCGTCTTATTCGTTGGTGTTTATTAGTTAGTCAGTGTAATTAGTTGATTGACAGGTACCAGACAGAATGCAGGGGGATTCGGTAAATAAACAGTTTGGAAATAAACAACAGAATGTGATTCTGCTCCCTGTCCACGGAAGAGGGTTCATGCTGTCCAAATAACAGTAAGATCTCTTCTTTTTTTTTTAATACATACATATCGTTTGGGGCCTATGTGTTTTAGGCTACAGATTTGAAACCTATCCGTTAACCATATCTGAACCAACCGCCACATGTTGTTGGTTGTCGTACTGGCTCTAACGTTACGGTGCTTTATGGGATTGTTGGGCCGCCCGCCGATGCTGGTAGGCGGCTGGGGGAAGCCCGAAGGCCGCTGCTGCCGCTTATATTGCTGCTGTTTTGTGTCCAGCGGCGACCTGAAGGTTTTCTCAGCACTCAGGCCACTGCTCCGCGCCAGCCCCATGAGCGGACTACACTCAGACAGCCATGCGATTAGTGGCAGTGCTGCTACCCAAGACTTCCACACAATCAACCCGGCGGCATTTCAACAACCACCACCACCACCACCACCACCACCACCGGCCCAAGAGACCCTCCGCCAACTCCAAGCCCGCGGGTCAGAGGGGTCTCCGCAGCCGAAAGCAGTGGAGGACTGGCCGGCTGCTGGCGGAGGACAGGCCGGCTCCCTGGACTACAGCTCCTCGGAGGACTGCTCTAAGGAGAAGCTGGACGAGAGGATGTCCCTCAACAGCTGCAGCGACAGCGGCTTCCGCACACCCCTGTGCCGCATCTGTTTCCAGGGACCCGAGCAGGTGAGAGAGTGTGAGAGAGAGAGAGAGCGAGAGAGAGAGAGAGAGAGAGAGAGAGAGTGACGACGGGAGCGGGGCTGGGGGCAACACCGTTGGTCTCATTCAAATTAAAATAAGGTACTCTAACTCCTCTATCTGCAGCTGGATTCAACCAAGTGAAAAATAAACACTGATCGGGTCTTTCGTTAGTGACTTCTGAAGATCAGGTCTAAGTGTGTCTTTCTAGGGCCATGGATTATTTTTTCACGTTTACATTTTAGGCATAGGCATTTAAGCTTCAATTCCTAGGCCACCAAAATAAAAAATAAAAACGTATAGTTATGAGCCCTTACAATATTCCTGTGACCATAGAACCATCATGTGTAAGATTGGTGGACCACGGGGCAGCTCTTCAGTCATTCGGTAGGGAGAGAGTGACCAGAGGTTATTCTTGAAGAGATGAGTTTTCAGTCTATGGCCAAGGATGTGGAGGAACTGCTGTTCTGACTGGACTAGGAGGGTTAATAGGTCATTCCACCAAAAAGAAAAGGGAAAAGAGTGGAGACCAGGTGGAGAGATGACCAAGGGCCTCATTTAGAAATGTTGGGTACACACATTTTGGATATACTGAGAAATGGTGACTGGTGTGGCAAAGCAGTGGAATAAAGTAAAATGTTCTATTGACACTTTCAATCAATTCTTTATGCTCCATATCAAGTTACACAGATTTCTGATAATCATATCCCAGAGGAATATTGAGGCCATAATCATTTATTTGTTACTTTAGTCTAAACGCCATCTAGTTTACCCAAAAAGCATCTCCCTATTGTGATGAACTTTCATTATGGGCTCATAAGCTGCATGTCCCATGTCCCAATTCATTGCTACAAATTCAAGGTGTTAGGCAATTGGACTGACTGCAGTGATGGTTCATAATGATGTGTTATGGCTTCTTTCCTGCTGGTGCCAGGCGCACAAATGAGAATAAAACACTTGTCAAGTCTTTTCTTGGGTATGTTACGTGTTTTTAGGCAAACCAAATGAGTGTGAAATGTTGAATGCGTAGTTAGGTTCACTCTTTCCAAAACCAAAAGGCACATTTATAATACCTGGTCACCCGCAGCAGTCTCATCTTCCTCTAATAGCATGTTGGTGTCACCTTCTTTTTCTGGCACAATGCACTAAATAGGGCTTCCCATTATCAAGGCGAGACTTCAGTCAAGGGGGGAGAGCTCTGCGCTTCTTGGCATCAACCTTTGTATGGGAGCTACAGTGACATGTTGCCAATCAAATACATTTTTTTGGTTGATGATACCCAAACTGAGGCTACCAAATAATAGACTAGCTCTCGTCCTGCCTCGACCTCCCAACAAGCATTTCAATTTCATACTCTGAAATTTCTTTTTAGTCTAGACCCTCCGACTTTGTCAGTTTGTCATTGAAAGAGAACAAACTGACAAGCACATTTACATGCATATCACTATTCATAAAGGGCATTTCATTCATTTATGACTAATTGTGGGAATTGACTGAGTTGGATGTGAGGCTCGTTGTTGAGGCTCATGTTGATTGGGATTTATAAAAGGAAACTTGGATGACAGAAAGTGCACACATGGTTTTATAAATCATAGTTTTTTCCTCTTTTGTACATACTTAACCTTTTAGTGTGGAATCTTTGCACAGTTTTATTAATGAGGCCCAAGGCCTGGACCATGGCCTGAAGGTAGGGGTGTGTGGGATTGGACCATGTTCTGGAGGTATGGAGTGCAAATCCTTTTGCAACCTTGTATGCCAGGGTTTGAATTTGATACAAGCAACAATAGGCACCCAACAGAGGGAGTGTAGCAGGAGTGTGTCATGGCAGAATTGCAGTGTTGTGGAAGAGTTGTAGGGGCTGAAGAGAGCATTGTAGGAGAACAGCTAGGAGGGAGTTGTAGTAGTCCAGACAGGAGATGATAAAGCTTGAACGAAGAAAGTCCATGGTGAGGAAAGGTCTGATTCGACAGATTTTCTAAAGTCGAAACCTACAGGATTGGGATGTGGCTGCAATGCAGGCCTTGTATCACAAAAAGTCACACAAAGATTTTTTGTAGTGTTGTCACTATGGTCTAGTCAATAGTGATAGAGAGATCTTGTAGCAGGCAGTTTCCAGGGAAAAAGAGCAGCTTGTTGATTGAGTTTGAGGCGGTGGGTGTCAGCGAGAGTGTGACTCAACCTGAGTGTCACAGGATGGAAAAGAAAAGTAGTGTTGAGTGCCGTTGGCATAGCAGTGGGATTTGATCACAGAGCCAAGCGATCTATTATAGAGAGAGATGAGGAGGGGACCCAAGTCTGAGCCCTGGGGGACCACAGTGAAGACAGTAAAGACAGAGATCCTCTCCACAATACCTGATAAGTGCAGTCTGATAGATAGGAAGCAAACCAAATTCCCATTTGAGATGAGCAAATATGTATGCCACGACCTGAAGGCCTAGGAGTGTCGCTGAAAGTTCAGGAGAGTGCTTTAAGGTATCTAAATTATAGCCCTTTATCCCAAGAGCTTTACATACCATACTACATACTACATCATAACAATATACATACTACATATGCTACATCAGGGGTACTCAAATACAAATCTTAAAGGTCCACAAAGAAAATTTTCAATTAGACAAAGGTCCGTTTATTAAGGTCAGTCAAGCTTTTAACGAATTATAATTAAATTATTAAATTAATAATATAAAATTAAATATAAAATATATATAATATAAAATGTAATTATATAAAATATATAAAATAAAATTAAATAAAAGATAAAATTACATGTAAAATTAAATTAAATTAAAGCTACAAATCACCATTTCCCCATTATCCCCATCCCCCAAAACTGGTTCACACACCCAGCCACCAAAGGTGAATCAAACCATCCTAAGAATCAAAGTCCAAATAAGTCCAGAACTATTGTACATTGTG
This sequence comes from Centroberyx affinis, assembly GCF_046629955.1. Lineage (NCBI taxonomy): Eukaryota > Metazoa > Chordata > Actinopteri > Beryciformes > Berycidae > Centroberyx > Centroberyx affinis. The sequence continues at coordinate 120,407 of NW_027280686.1, read as the reverse complement.
TCAAACACTGTTGCTTAATGAGAGAAGTGGCACCTTTGGTCTGCTGCCAAGACTTTGAACTTTGGCACAAAAGGTGTGATGACCAGGCAGAGACACTGATGCAAGTGTTCATGGGTGAGTCGGCTGCGGTACTCGTTCTTCACCATGTTCATTGTTGAGAATGCAGACTCACTGCAGGCTGACCACCTTTGAACACGCCATTTTAGATTGATTCACGTTCCAAATCTAGGCTAGTAGCTAACAGCTGACGAAACGAGCTGCGCTGTCAACTTGATTACACCGGTCTTTGTTCTCTTCTCTTGTAAAAATAAAGTTTGAAAAAAAAAGTGCGGCTCTACAGTATGACGTCGCGTCCGCGACTCACCGCTGTCATGGAGATGACGGGACGCTGAATGTGATTGGACCAAACCAAAGCAGAGTAGACGTCCTCACACAGACAGTGGAGCAGTCGGACAGTCAGAGCGCTGCTTGCAGTGGAGAAAGCGGATAATTTTGACGTTTGACGTTTGAAGTCTCGCAGATAATACAAATAATACATATGAAAAGTATAATTTGCTCAGAGTCCGGAGACAGTTGTGGTTCGGTCCGGATCCGGACCGGAGTCCGGACTTTGAGGATGACTGTGCTACATCATATACCATACTACATCAAGCGCTTACATTCACGCCTATGGGCAATTTAGAGTCACCTGACCTGCATGTCTTTGGACTGTGGGAGGAAACTGGGGCACCCGGAGGAAACCCAGGAGGACAGTGGCTGAAGGTCTAGGAAAGTGGCTGAAAGCTTAGGAGAGTGGCTGGAGGTCTGGAAGAGTGGCTGAAGGTCTAGGTGAGTGGTTGAAGGTCTAGGAGAGTGATTGAAAGTCTACAAGCATGGATGAAGGTCTAGGAAAGTGGTTGAAAGCTTAGAAGAGTGACTGAAGGTCTAGGAGAGTGCCTGAAGGTCTACGGGCATGGCTGAAGGTCTAGGAAAGTGGTTGAAACTTAGAAGAGTGGCTGAAGGTGTAGGAGAGTGGCTGGTGGTCTGGGAGAGAGGTTGGAGGCCTAGAACAGTGGCCAAGGTCTAGGAAAGTGGTTGGAAGCTTAGAAGAGTGGCTGAAGGTCTGGGAGAGTGGCTGAAGGTCTAGGAGAGTGCCTGGAGGTCTGGGAGGGTGGATGAAGTTCTAGGAGAGTGCCTGAACATCTGGGAGAGTGGTTGGAGGCCTAGAAGAGTGGCTGAAGGTCTAGGAAAGTGGTTGAAAGCTTAGAAGAGTGGCTGAAGGTGTCGGAGAGTGGCTGATGGTCTGGGAGAGTGGTTGGAGGCCTAGAACAGTGGCCAAGGTCTAGGAAAGTGGTTGAAAGCTTAGAAGAGTGGCTGAAGGTCTGGGAGAGTGGCTGAAGGACTAGGAGAGTGCCTGAAGGTCTGGGAGAGTGGCTGAAGTTCTAGGAGAGTGCCTGAACATCTGGGAGAGTGGTTGGAGGCCTAGAAGAGTGGCTGAAGGTCTAGGAAAGTGGTTGAAAGCTTAGAAGAGTGGCTGAAGTTGTAAGCAGCAGAGTAGTCAGCAGAGTGTTCCATGGAGCAGGAAGTGCAGATGCAGAAAGGAGGTGTAGGAGGTGTGAATTCAGCTATCTGGACTGCTGATGGACAGTTCCAAGTGCAAGGAGACCTGGGAGGATGGATGAGATTGTAATTACAACAATGAAAGCTGTGTTTATTTCAAACTGTTGCCCAACTGATAAGAAATGTGAATCATGTCTCATTTGGTTTTTGTCTTGGCTGAAGGACGGAGGTGCATGACTTCATGTGGCAAGTTTGATTTGGAGCCTAAGTCCTTGCGAGCCCTGTTTGGCCCTTGTAGCATCCAGGCTAATACTACACTGATAGACTGAACTCTTACAGTCAGTTTTTTCACTCTTATGTAAATTCTGAGCAAGAGAGGGTTGAAGGAGGAAGAGGTTCAAAGTTCAACTTAATTTGTCCCAAATGGACAATTGGTTGTGCCAAAACATTAATTGACTCAATTGCATCACCCAGTCTGTCCAACCTGTAGGCTGTTTGAGCTGTCGAAATCAGACCATAACTGTGCCAAACATGGGTAAACAGAGGATAATTACAACACTGGTTCTCAATCTGTATGGAGGGCAAATTTAAAGAAAAAACAGCAACATTTTGATATGTATAAATGTCAGTTTTGCTTGTCTCTGTCACTGATTGATATATCACAACAGTGATTCAACCTATAGCCAGTTAATGAAAGCTTTTACATTTGTAGTTCTAAACATCTGGTATCTGGTAGGTCTTTCCTAAAAATACCACGGCAAATGAGCCTTGATCGGCGACCTGCGCGATCACTGGACAGGCGACCTGTCAATCACTCAGAAAACTACCCCGTTTTATAACCGTTACATCCCGTTAATGACGCAATTATTTTGAAAATCGCTACACGGACACATAGAACAAGTAAAATTAGCTACTGAGACCATAATCTGTTGTCGAAAAAATGTATTGACTTTATATTTTGAGTGAGAAGTTGGGCTGTGGTCCCATTGACTTGCATGGACTTGGGCGGAATTTAGAGTCTTTTTGGAGCCGACCCTAGCAGACATTATACTCCAGGCATTTTAGCCAAAAATGTGGGTCAACCTCTCACAACAAAAACAAACTCAATGGATTTTGTGTACTCAATATGTTCTGAATGAGAGAAAAAAAGTCCTAAGGAATTGTATGAAGGGAAAGTTTTGAAAATCACCTAAATATGACGCTACAAAAACACCTTTTTAGCCTTTTTTTTTACAATGTAAGTCTATGGGAGGACTGTTCAATCCATGCCCACTTTGAACTCTAACTACACTTTCATACTTTAAGCTAGAAACTCCATTCAAACTTTAAACGGGTCACCACTTTTAGTACTTTATTACTGTTATTCAGCTTTTTGATACCTTTTGTACTTTTTGAGAAATCGCAGTTTAAGTTTTATACTTTTTACAACCTTTATAATGGGATCCTATGGAGCCAGCCTACAGTGTGTGGTGTCATAACTCACTCTAGCAGACTGTACAGGCTGTACTTTTTACTAGATTCACACATTTTAAAACTGTGACAGTTCACACAACTTTAACACTACATATAGTGCAGGAACAAACCCTCAAAAAGGGCCTTAGTTTTTGTTCTACCCCTACCCGGGGTAGAACAAAACATGACCTTGTTTTTTCATAACTTTGACATGTCCCCTTCATGAAATGGATGGTCATAATTTTTCTTTTTACTGCAAAAGTAATTAAATTCATCAATGAAGTGATTCACCACATAGGCAAAAAAAGTGCAAAAAAACGCCTGCCCTGAAAGAGGGAGTACAAATTAATCCCATGTAATTTTCTACCTACTGGTTGTATTTACATCATATTTGCACTGATGGTCTACAGGTAGTGTCCCTACACTCCAAAGCAACCAGAATGTCAAAATATGGTTCTATTGTGAATCAGTAGCCTTTTATATAAGGCCTTATTATAGGCGGAAATATCAAACAGTTAATTTTTCTGAGAAATACTCACTTCTAATCCTAATCCTAATCTAATAATACTACATGTAACATCAAATTGATCGATACATTTTTTCTGTTAAAAACTTTTAATAAACCTTTTTAATAAACCTCTATACACATAAGAAACTACTTTTGATTCTAAACTACTACTTTTTTTTTCTTTTGCTAGTATAATACATTTTTGTATGTGTCCCAGGACACATCACTTATTGATGTGTCCTGGGACACATTCAAAGACCTGTAAAACTCTTCATAACACTGAGGGAGAACTTCAGCTACCAGCAGTCTTACTATCAGAGCTCATCTTGACCAGTTCACACTCCTAACATTATAAAATAACATTTTGAATCTATAGGCCTAAGTTTTTAATGGGAATATTGACATATTTACATTCATCTAATATTGACCTAGAATATTAATTAGGATATGAATAGGATACTAAAAATTATGTGATCATGCTGCCATGCTAGCATTACTTACTGTCAGCATGCATTTTGAGCTGACCTAAGTGCTGTTAGAATCCTCTACCCACAATGCTTGTTCAGTGTCAAAAGTGGTTTTGCTAGGTGTCAAAAGGACGTAACTGCACTTACGCCCGTTTGACACCAAGCAAAACCCTACTTTTACTGGACGGTTGACCACACAGGTGTCCACTGCTTGCCTGAGTTGTACAGCACATAAGAGGAAGCTGACACCAGAATGGTGCTGCGTGTAATTCACCTCTCTGACAGATATCAAAACATCATCGTGAAAAGCGATGATACAGATGTACTTGTGCTGCTCATTTACTATGTCAGTCGAGGGTTCGGGTTAGGGCTATTAAAACTGCATAGGTGGAATTGGGTGCTTTTGACTGGTATTTTTAAAAAGCACTAATTAAAACAGAAACAGAAAACAATGATATGAAGTCATTAGGAACAAATTGATTGACAAAGGCATGAAAAATTGGAATGATAGAATAAAAACACCTGTGAGATATGACAAAAAGTATGCGGGTACCCCAGTCGGTAGGATTAAGGTTAATTGCAAAATAAACTCAATATTGGATTTCTCATCCCCACAAACCCCTGAAATGTGGAATTATATATGATTGTAGAAGGGTTTGATGTGTAATATGTGTATGTAGTGTTAAAGTTGTGTGAACTATCACAGTTTTAAAATGTGTGAATTTAGTAAAAAGTACAGCTTGTACAGTCTGCTAGAGTGAACTGTGACGTCACGCACTGTAGGCTGGCTCCATAGGATCCCATTATAAAGTTTGAAAAAAGTATAAAACTTAAACTGCGATTTCCCAAAAAGTACATAGGTATCAAAAAGCTGAATAAGAGTAATAAAGTACTAAAAGTGGTGACCCGTTTAAAGTTTGAATGGAGTTTCTAGCTTAAAGTATGAAAGTGTAGTTAGAGTTCAAAGTGGGCATGGTTTGAACAGTCCTCCCATAGACTTACATTGTAAAAAAAAAAGGCTAAAAAGGCGTTTTTGGTAGGATCATATTTAGGTGATTTTCAAAACTTTCCCTTCATACAATTCCTTAGGACTTTTTTTCTCTCATTCAGAACATATTGAGGACACAAAATCCACTGAGTTTGTTTTTGTTGCAATTTGTGGGAGGTCAAGTTACATTATTACTGGACTATTATAGGAACTGCAGCACTTCCTTATTGGCTTCAAAATTCACCCGTGGTTTTGGCCACTTGAGAACCACATACACACACTATATTTCCTGAGTTGAATTCTATCAGCACATTTCACTACTTCCCATTCAACCTCTACTTTAAGCAACTTTTAGGGAACAAAGTGGCAGAATTCCTAAACTGAGTTAAACAAGGGCACGAAAGAAGAATATTGGGGTTCCTGTTTTGTAACATTGATGTTTGCGTGGTTGGTTTTTATTCGATAGCATTAGAATGTGTCATTACACCATATTTGACAGCAGTACATAAGTAAAGACCTCTTTACTTACATGCTCACATGCGAGTTAACAGTTATTGAAAGGAACTGAGAGAAAGGGTACCTTATGTATGATGCTAATGATAATGGTAACACTGTTCTTCAGTATGGTGGTGTTGCATTTGTTAAAAAAAATGGTGGTGACAATTGATTATTAATTATTAGTTGTATTAATTTTGTGTTGCTAGGGATAGTAGTACATGGAACTTAAGTCTCAATCTCACATGGATGATGTGTTGAGTTAGTGCGCTGTCAGCCTACTTTTCAGTTTGCTGTTTTGCTTAAGTCTCTGTCTGACACCTTGCCCAAGTATTCCAACAGTACAAAGGATGTCATTGACTGTTAATAGGAAAAAGAAGATGCTGGAAATGTGGGAGTCAGATGTGCGTACGATGTAACACTTGCAAAGAGGTTCACATTCTCCATGATGCTGTTGGACACAAGCCAACAACAGTTATGCTTGCCTCCTCTCCCTCAGAGCTCATTTATACGGACAAACCAAACAGGTCCTACAAGGTCAGGCTGAACGTCTGTCTTTACAATGCTGAGAAAACCCTCATCACTTGCAATTCTTGATGATGTATCAGACAGATCTATTGTTCTTCCCCAAGCTGTCCAGTCCTTAGATTTGAAAACAAGGCCAGAGACCATTGTGTTACGCACAATGAGACAGGACATCTGAATCTGTATCATCTGTATCACCCATCAGTCAACCAGATGAGACACTATCTCTGGGACCTTTACAGCAGAAAACCTTGGTCTGTCAGAGCATACTTACCCATGAAAGAAGCCAAAAGAGCGCTATCCCTACCTGAGAGACATTCCTCTACAGCCAGTTGATCATCATCCTCTTGTCCTCAATGGCTCAGACTATGCCCATCTTATTACAGCCACTCAGCCAGCACTCAAGCAATCTCGGAACCCATCGTCTATCAGTCTGACGACGATTAGACTCTGGCTGCAACAATATTTCGAGGTTTCCGGTGTAGCCAGCGGACATCCGGGCCAAGACTTCCTCTTCCATGCGCCGGTCATTGTTTACAGTCCGATTAGCAACTTGAGACGCGAGAATGGAGTTGGAGTTGAGAGACGACGTCTCATATGCAGATATCTGTTTATAGAGATTAGCCGAAATGTCGTCTGGACCTACAACACCTACAAAAAGTATCGATGTTTGTGCATTGTATTCACCTTTTCTACTTCCAATTGTAATAACATGAAAACATGGTTATAAGCAGTGGTATTTTTTTTTATACTAACTTCTTTTTAACATTTCTGTTTAGTGGGGAACATTTCAAGTATTGCAGCTGAATGAAGTTGTCATTCGTGCCACCACTAGGTCTTTTACCAGTTGTACCAGTTGCTGCTGTCTTTTTAAGTAGGTCAAAAGTTTTGACATCTGTGCACAGTTAGTAGAAGTAGTTAGAGTTGAGTTAATCTCAGTCTCAGCCGATGCTTTTTAGCTTTTTAGTTAGCGTATGCTAACTTTTCCACTAAAGGTAGGCTGCGCTACTTTCGTTTATAACATTGAAGGGGTTATATTATGTTAAAGGCACACTGAGTAGGATTTTGCTGCTTGTGGCTTGTAAACACAACTTTCAAAGTTGACCCCTCCTCCCTGTGGTTGCCAGAATGGTAAAAACCTCTAAAAAAGTACAGCGAGGGAAACGGCAAGCAGACAAGGCTCTTCCAAAACGAGAGTGAATCTGTTGGCTTTCATCCGTTGGAGAGTATTGAAGGAGAGGATGGGGATGAAGAGCGACGCAGAGTTGGCCGGTTTTCTGTTGGACAGGTAGTAGCCGGTTAGCTTATCAGCTTTTCTTCTACAACGAAGCTACGCTAACAGTAGCTAGCTGCCAGCTCACGATACACGCTAGCTCTGACCAGTTGCTCTATTTTAGAGTTCAGGACCGCTACCATAGCCAGCGTGGCTTTTAGATATAAAATGATTCAGCAGTGGTTTTGGTTGCAGCCGGACACACCTGCTGCCAAAATGCTGACGCCCAGAAACGTCCCGAACATTCAGAAATTAGAAAATCCAGACAGAAGGCATGGGGTCTCTGCAAACACACACACTGTCACACAGACAATGGGCTTAAGTCATGATTGAGTAGGATAATAGTTAATGCTATTTCAAGGGGGAAAATCCTGCTCAGTTTTTGATTATGCTTACCAGTTAGGTTTGCTAATGTGCAGATGTTGACTAGAGGAGCTTGCGAGAGAAGCACAATCTTTGATAATGTTACACTGACCTCAGACCCTGGCTCACAGATTCAAATATTCACAATTCTACAGCACAAAAAATCTGCACAGTTATTACTGCCCAGACTATGTGTTGTCACTATAGCAATTAACTTCCATCATCAGTTTATGCTGTACAAACCAAATTACCATGGCAAACAACAGAATGACTGTTGTATCCATTCTATTTCTGTTCCCGAAACAGAGTCATTCCTATGTTCCCAGGGTCCTATGTTCCCCAGTTCTACATATGTGTTCTCCCACGGTCCTATGTTCCCCAGTTCTACATGCTCTCCCAGGGTCCTATGTTCCCAGGGTCCTATGTTCCCCAGCTCTATATAGCAAATAATGGGAACCTGAAAAAGATGTTCCCCAAACCAAATCATCAAATCATCAAAAATAGGGTAAAATCTGACCCAACATTGGTTTTTAATAGTATGGCACGCAGCAATAAAACATTCTGGGTAATTTTGTGGATCAGACCCAACCCAAACAAGAGTTTGAGTAAAATTTTATGCACAGAACCACCCAGACTCTTTAATATTCTCTGCCGGGTCAGATTTGACTCGGAACACCACAGATGTAACAATTTTTTTTAGAGACCTTCAAAATCAAATAAAATCATAACCATTGGTTTTGTTGTGTTTATATAGCTGTTTTGAAGCCTTGTTCCAATTAAAAAAAGTGGATCATATTTATGAAATATTTTACCTTGAAATGGGTCAAATTTGACCCGAACACAATAGGAGGGTTAATGTGTGTTAACAGAATATTGAACTGGGGAACATAGGACCCTGGGAACATAGATACGCTCCCGCAGAAACACCACCGCAATGAGCACTTAGTACCAAAGATGGAGACTAACAAAACATTAGAAACTGACAGATTATCACTTTAACTCTTTTTTGGCTGTCTTCCACTCAGCCCTTCTCCTTCACTGTCATGGGTTCCATTGTTGCTCTACTTGGGGAACAGTTGTCTGACAACTCAACTGTCTCTCTTTATAACTCTGTTTGAAAAGCCATCCTCAACCCCTAGGAAATCTCTAACAACTCTAACAGTTAACTGTGTGTGTGTGTGCGTGTGTGTGTGTGTGTGTGTGTGTGTGTGTGTTCTAGGGTTTTACGTGCTCGCAACAAAGATAGTGTGTGTTCTGTGCGTGTGTGTGTGTGTGTGTGTATATATATGCTGGACTTAAGAGTGGAGCTGTACAAACTGGCTGCTGGCTAACAGTAGGAGAGCGGATTGGCCCCAGTTGAATGACTTCCACATTCTCTCTCTTTCGCTCTCCGTCTCTCTCTCTCTCTCTCTCTCTCTCCCTCTCTCTGTCTCTCTTTCTCACACACACACATACATAGACACACACACACACACACACACACACAGTGGCGCACTCCAGTCGAGTGTGCAAAGCCCCCCTAGTTACTCTCTCTCTTGCATGCCTCTCTCACAGCCACTAGTCTCCTACCTTAGCAACTCACTGAACCCCAGGCTGTGTGTGTGTGTGTGTGTGTGTGCATGTGCGTGTGCGTGCGTGTATGTATGAAAGAAAGAGAGAGAAGAAATCATTCAACTGTGTTTGTGTGAGAGAGAGAGAGATCATTCTGAAGAGCTCTATGCAGTCTGACCACATTGTCTTGCTGAGAGATTAATTGCTTTAGTAAAAGGTGAAGTAGAAAGTCAGACACACACACACACACACACGCCACATACAGTCTCCCATACCTAGCTTGTTGTGCTAATGTGTGTAAGCAAGATTAGGTGTGTGTGTGTGTGTGATGACGGTTGACTGAGGTAAGACTAGTAGTCAGCAGTTCAGAATCAAATGCCAGCTATTGGCTTAAAATGGAGACACCAGTGGAGTAAGGGGCCGTGTCCACCAACCGACTTGAAGAACTGGTGCTGAGCTCTTTGGCTGCATCAGGTGAGCACTGGAGCGAGGGGCGCTGAGAACATGTCTCCTGGTGTTGTTGCTATGCTAAACGATAGCCTAGCTAATATTATAACAATAAAACTGCAGGATGCCAGCTCTTGGTCCCGCCCCTGCTTCATCCTCATTGGTTGGTAGAACTCTGAAGTGACATTGACGAGCGGTGCGCTTCAGAAAAGTTGAAATTGTTTCAATGACAGAACAGTGCCAGCGCTTTTTCACAGGTCTTTGGTGGACACGGGGCCTAATGCATGTATCATTTTTGAGGGAACTCAAATTCAGAATGCAAATCAATACGGAACATGGATAGACAGACACTGTATTTTACATTGTTTCTGTACCTGGTCAGATTTGGAGGGAAATCTGCTTGCTTTATGGCACAAAACAGAAAGAGGGCACAGTTCTTCCAGAGCAAATAGAGCTAAAGCTTTCAGAGTTTCTGGCAACGGCAGTTCAGTCAGGAACACTATAGTCACAAGATAAGTAAGGGATAATGCCTGACGTGTTGTCCATTATCAAGAATTAATGGATGACGGGGAGACCAGAACCTCGGTTGCCTCCGTGGAGTCCATTAATTCCTGATTATGGACACCTCGTCGGGCATTATCCCGCTTGTACCATGGTCACTTGCCAAAGAAAAAAAATGAGGACCATTAATTCATATTTTCATGCGTTTTGTAATCAAAATCTAAAGTTTTTCACAAGCCATAACTCAGTTTCCCTGGTAACACCTGAGGGTTTGACTAATACCTGGAACAATCATTACCATCCCAGGTCTTATGCAATGGAAACGTTGTTCACTACTCCAGTAAATACGACTTGGCAACGGGAGATATTTCTAGTCCGCTCAGCTCATAGAACCTTTTGGCTCAGCTATGAGCCAGAAAGCTAACATTCAAAGTCAATAACATTGCGTACAGTAAATATAATTTGACAGTATGTTTAACAACAAGACTAGCTAGCTATCCAGCCATGTCATTATCCCTAAATCAATATCAAGATTTTCACGAACAAATGAATGGAGTAAACGGAGGCTTTGACTGTGTCCCTGTTGCTATGGTTACTCATTTTAGACACAGGCTGATGCTACGTAGCCAGCGCATTCATTTAGAACGGTGAACAGACAGTTTCACTGGAACTACTTATAGTAGGTGTCCATTATCAGGAATTAATGGACACCCTGCAGCCAATCAGAATCGAGTATTCACCCAGACCATGGTATAAAACCATTTATTGCAACTAATGGGAATACAGTTATCTTTGGCGGTTATGACTCTGCTCCCTGCTTACCCAGCAAGCATGCTGAAGGTATAGCAGGGGCGCCATGCAAATCCCCCATGGGAGAACACAGAGCAGAGCCAGAGCAGCAACATTGAGCCGTGATAACACTTTAGAGCCGACATAGCTCAACAACATAGACAACAGGTGGAGGCTGGGGAGGTGGAGGTAAAGCTTTTACCATGCAGCTTAGGTGCAGCAGTTGGTGTAGTAAGAATCAGTGTGTAGGAGGAAGTCATTTAAATAGACCGTCTTGTTATGAGAATGGATTGTGATTGGTGAGAGTAGCGATCAGCTGGTAGATGACGGGCTATGCGTGACATCTGTGTCCTGCCTGAACTAACATGATGCTTCATTTCAGTCAGGAACACTATAGTCACAAGATAAAATCATTTATCGTAACAAATGGTAATACAGTTATGTTTGGCGGTTATGACTCTCCGGCCGACGCGCCGTGCAAATCCCCCAAACCACAGATCCATAAGCCAAACATAACTGGTGCAGCCGACTCTTAAAAAGGTACCAGCTGATCAAAAATAGAAAGATCAATGTTGTTGCAGACCTCAACTGGTGGCACAAGAAGAGCCTGAGTTAAAAGGTGCGTCCTATACAGACGCGAAAGGGTACCTTGATGCGAAACTTGGAAAAGGGGGGACTATTGAAAGGGCCAATCATATAACCTTTCTCAACCTCTTTGGCCAGCAACTTATCAACTACATCAGGTTCTTTTAATCTCCAATTTGCAGATTGGAGATTATGGCAGACGTGAGAAACCTTTGGGAGAAAACACAAGCCAGCTAAAAACCCTTGAACCAGACCAGTTAGCAAATAATTGACAAAACAGTGAATTGAAATGAACGGAGACGGACAGACACAACGGATCAGTGTGGCCGTGGCCTGAGAGAAGGATCCGCACACAACGTAGGACTGTGAAATGTCTGCTTATGAGGGCCAGGTCGAGGATGGACCAATCCAGCCTCTGGTTGGATCTCTGGATATACATTGCTGCTTTTGCTGAAAATTATTTGTGATGTTCATAGAAGAGTGTGCCCCCGTAGGGCATGGCCAGATCGGATATGATAGCTAAATAAGTATCCAATTCGATCCTATGCAGTGCCTTTGGTTCTACACTAGAACCAAAGGCAACATGAAACTCGGCCATGGTCAGATTCGGGTCACTTTCTTTGAGGACAACTGAAACTTCCCCACAGTCTACCAGGCATCTATCGCTTGTTTCTGCAGAGCACAGCAATATATTTACCAAGTTAATATTGTTACCTTCAAGGATTTGATTCCTTAAATGAGGAGATATTGCCGCAGCCTGAGAAATGAATTGCACCCCTGGAGATTGGAGGTGCAGTCACGGTCATGGAAGAAGATAGATAGAGTTACTTTATTGGACTTTATTGTCGTACAAGAGGAAATTTGATTCCACCCTTTATACAAGGCCTCACATACATATACACACATACCCACCACACAATATTATACAAAACAGGAAGACAAAAATACAGTACTTTGACACAAGACATTCAATGCACTGAATTCAGAGCTTCAATGGCAGAGGGGACAAAGCTCTTTTTAAAACAGGCCCATCTCCAGGTGAGGGACCTGTACCTGTGACCAGGAATCAATGTGAAGAAAGGACTAAGGGGTGAGTGGGGTCCTGAGTTATGGTTAGTGCTCTGTGTACTATGGCTTTGTTATGAGGTCTGAGAGATTGGGGGTGGGAAGGCCATGATCTTGGATGCGTTGTGTGAGATGCGGGTGAGCCGGTTCCTACTAGTGACTGTTAACATGGTGAAGAAACAGGGGGAGCAGTAAAGTAATATGGGCTGAATTATACTCCATAGTCCATGCTGGACCTGCTGGACAAGCTGCAGGATAGGAGATGAATGCGGGTGTCCATCTGGCTGAGGGAGGACTGCACTGGGTCAACCGTGACCAGGTTTTGACTGGCAGGATTCAGGCTGGATTCTCGCCAGCAGGGTCGGAGGCAGCGGTCAGGGAGGCGGAGGCGGTGGTAGCAGTGGCTGAGGTGATGGCCGAAGAGGCGGGGACGCAGGCACCGGCAGCAGGGCAATTCTTCCTCTTAGATGTACATTTGCGAGGGCCAGACGAGGGAATGACGGGAGGATTTGCAGCAACATGATCCGGGATGTTTTGAATGAAAATCTGAAAGAGCTCTTCGTGGCTAATATTGCTAGCATAGAGGGCTTCCAGAATCTTAACCACAGGCCAGTTCGCAATGGACGGAAGGTTTTTACTTGCCTGGCGAGAGCTACGGCGGATATTGCTGGTCGTAGAACTGTCATCAGCCCCTTCTGCCTCGGGCTGGTATTCAGATTGAGTATCTGAAATGCTGAGATCCATGAGACATGCTGAGCATGAGGATGGTAAGTAGACTGAACAAACCTCCTGAAAATAGGCGTATAGCTTGCATTACATAAAGCTTTTACCATGCAGTAGACCGCCACAAATGAAAGGAGGAGGGAGTGAAGGAAAGGGGGAAGTGGGACATACCCATACAGGAGTGAACTGTGTCACTTCCTGTTGTTCTGGCAAAATTTTTCTGTTCAAGAGGTGTCCAAATTTACCGGACTTCTTTCTGCGGATTGATATGATTGGACGTGATCCTCCAGAGTCTATGATCAGAACTGCTATGATCATAGCAGCGGTCTGCTATTCAGAAATAACAGACCGTAGAATGCCGTAATCGACCAATCAGAATCAAGTATTCAACAAAGCCGTGTAATAACAGGTGTGTGTAATAATAATATAACTACATTATAAATTCTGCCCAGGGTGCTACTCCACCAGTCAGCAGCAGTACAATGAGAGGGCGCTTTAAGAAGCTTTCCCTTTTATTCCTGTCAGTTAAAATCCTATTCAGTCTAGTTCAACAGTTGGATAAAAATAACTCAGTTCCTCTCCTTGAATAAAGGCCATATTGCGGATAATGAGGCAAACGCCAGAGCCATTTGTCTAGAAATCAACACAGAAATGATAAACACATTACTAGTTCACACATCTTCAACCTCATCCTCATCCTCAAATCAGAGGATCTGCAACCTTTGTAATGACAACCGCTTGGGAGACGAGTATCATATTCTGTTTGAATGTAAGAATATAAGCATAATGAATTATAGAGAAAGGTATTTGCCAAGGTATTATTTAAACCGCCCATCTATGTTTAAATTAATTTTGTTATTACAATCAGATAAGCCAAAATTTATTTGTAAATTAGGTGTCTTTTTGAAGAATGTCCTTCCTTTGTTTAAGTAACATTTGTTGTATTTTAGCCATGCCATGTGCTATTGTTTTGTTATTATTGTATGTTCTGTTTGTGCTCCATACCATGTGATCATGGTCTTGAGTCACAAATAAATAAATAAATAAAAAATAAATAAATAAAATAAAAAAAACACTGTATCTACTGCATCTTTCTGAAAGGAAAAATACAAATAGAGACAGTATTTAGCTAATGTTGCCTAACAACAAAATGTAGTTCCAGGAAGTAAAGATGATGAGAAATAGATGAGAAATGTTCAGTCTTTACATTTTTCTAGCAGTGAGGGCAGTTTTTACTGTGGTGTGTGGATGTATATGTGTGTGTGTGGTATGTTCGCTGACTATCTCTCTCTCTTTCCCTCAAGTCTTTCTTTCAATCTCTCTTCCTTCCTCTCCCTTTTAGAGGATTATAACTGACAGGTTCACGCTAGAATGCCCTGAAACGCAAATCTCACTCTGACACACGCGCACACGCACACACACACACACACACACACACACACACACACACCTCTTCTACTCCACATGTAACAGAATTTGCAGAAGGATTAATCAGAGAGGGGGTTTCTTTTCACACAGATTGCATGAGCTCTGGGAGGTGAGACATACACACATACATACACACACACACACACACACACACACACATACATAATACATGCATGCACATAAATGTACACAGATTAATGATCACTTTATTTGAATGTGACGTCTTGTTTCTATTTTGTTAATCTGTCATGATGATAGCTATGTTGGCTCTTCAGGAATTAAATGCTGACTTTACAAAGAACAAACGAGAATAGCAAAATATAGAAAAAAGAGATAACAATACATTCAGAAGAAGTGCATAAAAATAATAAATAATATGCAATGATGAATAATAATAAAAAGTGAATAATATAATGAAATAAATTAAACTAAAATATAGGGAACGACATGATTAAAAAGTCAAAAGAAAAAACATTACATGAAAAGAGGTCTATGGTCTGTAGTCTTGAGTCACCTTTAGTCTTGAGTCTAGACAGAGGGACAGTCAACATCAGTCACTTTAAGTCTTGAGTCTAGACAGGGACAGTCAGCATCAATCAACTTTAGTCTTGAGTCTAGACGGACAGTCAGCATCAATCAACTTTAGTCTTGAGTCTTGACTGAGAGACAGTCAGCATCAATCAACTTTAGTCTTGAGTCTTGACTGAGGGACAGTCAGCATCAATCACTTTTAGTCTTGAGAATAGACTGAGGGACAGTCAGCATCAATCACCTTAAGTCTTGAGTCTAGACTGAGGACAGTCAGCATCAATCACCTTTAGTTTTGAGTCTAGACTGAGGGACAGTCAGCATCAATCACCTTTAGTCTTGAGTCTAGACTGAGGACAGTCATAAGGGCTGTGGCTCCTAGGGAACTAAGAGGTTTGTAATCTAGCTAGATGAGCTTTAAACATAGTTAATAAGATCTAGAAATCAATTCTATATCTAACTGATAACTAGTCTCTAAGGGACAGTCAGTATCAATCACCTTTAGTCTTGAGTCTAGACTCAGGGACAGTCAGCATCAATCACCTTTAGTCTTGAGTCTAAACTGAGGGACAGTCAGGATCAATCACCTTTAGTCTTGAGTCTAAACTGAGGGACAGTCAGCATCAATTACCTTCAGTCTTGAGTCTAGACTGAGGACAGTCATAATGGTTGCGGCTCCTAGGGAACTAAGAGGTTTGTAATCTAGCTATAGCTAGCTGAGCTTTAAACATAGTCAATAAGATCTATAAATCAATTCTATATCTAACTTATAACTAGTCTCTGAGGGACAGTCAGCATCAATCACCTTTAGTCTTGAGTCTAGACTGAGGGAGAGTCAGCATCAATCACCTTTAGTCTTGAGTCTAGACTGAGGGACAGTGAGCATCAATCACCTTTAGTCTTGGGTCTAGACCGAGGACAGTCAGAAGGGATGTGGCTCCTAGGGAACTATAGCTAGCTGAGCTTTAAACATAGTCAATAAGATCTATAAATCAATTATATATTTAACTGATAACTAGTGGAACGATGCTAAAAACAGGGCTATGTGGTCTCTTTGGCACCAGTTACAATTCTAGAGAGGAGCTGCTGCATTCTGAACCATGAGACTTTTGACTGAGGCAGCAACATGGGGAGTTGCAGTCATCTAAACAAGAGGAGATAGAAGCATGAATGAGCTCTAATTTATACATTTCAAATGACCTACAATACTTTGTGCGATAGACGCATTCTGACGGGAATGCTAGGTCCCCTCAGTAACTTTTGTGAGTCATATAAACATCGAACAAAAAGTTCGGAACTTTGTGTTTGGTAGATTATTTCTCTGTTGTAACAATGCTTCTTGGCAATACATTTTATACCGTTGGAAAGCCTGTTTATTTCCCTTTTAAATGGTGCCTCATTTGTAAGGAACATGCATTTGTGGGATGAGCAGCACAGCTGAGTATGTGGGTTGCGCTCATGAAAAATTTGCCAAATCTTCTCTGCCAATGCCAAACAGCTTATTCTGCTGTTGCTATTGACTCTTGTTTTGAGCTTCCGGTACCCCCAGGTGCTGACAATCAGGTACCTGAGCGGGAGAACGCTATGCTGATCGCTGCACCGATAGAGTAACACCTTTTGGTGGAGGCGGTGTGATGGTGTGGGGCGGCATCTCCATCACTGGAAAAACGAGGCTCGTCATCATCGGAGGCAATCTCAATGCAGAGAGATATCGAGATGAGATTCTGCAACCGGTGGCGATCCCATATCTCCACAGTCTGGGACCGAACTCCATCCTCCAAGATGACAACGCTCGCCCCCACAGAGCGGGGTTTATCAGAGACTACCTCCAGAATTTGGGAGTAGAGAGAATGGAATGGCCTGCCAACAGTCCTGACCTCAACCCAACTGAACACTTATGGGATCAGCTTGGGCGTGCTGTTCGTGCTAGAGTGCAACACAACCACGTTGGCTGACTTGCGACAAATCCTGGTTGAGGAGTGGAATGCCATCCCACAGCAGTGTGTGACCAGGCTGGTGACCAGCATGAGGAGGAGGTGCCAGGCTGTTGTGGCTGTGTATGGTTCTTCCACACGCTACTGAGGCTCCTGACTGTTTGTTAAATGAATAAATTGTAAAATTGCCAATATGTCTTGTTTCTTCCTTGTTACTGATAGACTTCAATCATCCAATCCACCAAACAACACCAAACAAGAGTCAATAGCAACAGCAGAATAAGCTGTTTGGCATTGGCAGAGAAGATTTGGCAAATTTTACATGAGCGCAACCCACATACTCAGCTGTGCTGCTCATCCCACAAATGCATGTTCCTTACAAATGAGGCACCATTTAAAAGGGAAATAAACAGGCTTTCCAACGGTATAAAATGTATTGCCAAGAAGCATTGTTACAACAGAGAAATAATCTACCAAACACAAAGTTCCGAACTTTTTGTGCGATGTTTAGTAATACATGATACGCTGTGTGGAGAGTGGGAAACCAATGGACGTTTGCAGGGACAGTGCCAGCCTGAGGGGCTAGGGTCACATTCACAATCATTTCTCAGCATTTTATCAGACTGTGAGGTATATTGATTGAGGTATATCGTCGTCTGGCTTAAGTGTGTTGTAATGCTGTGTGTTGTCCTGCAGGGGGAGCTGTTGAGCCCGTGCCGCTGCAGTGGCTCAGTGCGCTGCAGCCACGAGCCCTGCCTCATCAAATGGATCAGCGAAAGAGGAGCCTGGAGCTGCGAACTCTGCTACTACAAATACCATGTTATCAGCATCAGCACCAAGAACCCACTGCAGGTAACACACTCTCTGGATGGCTGGCTGGCTTTGAGTGTGTGTGTGAGTGTGTGTGTGTGTGTGTGTGTGCACCAAAATCCCACTGCAGGTATGAGAGAGAGAATGAGAGACAGTGTGAGAGAGTGTGTGTGTGATGTTATACCTTTGTTTTCACCTCGACTGGTGTCTCCTCTCTTTTTCTCTCTTCCTGTTCTTCCTTTCTGTCTTTGTACTGTTTTTTGTTTGTTTTTCTGTCTTTCTTTCTTACCTTTGTTTCTGATTTTTTTTTCCCTTGACCTTCTCTCTCTCACTAGCCTAGCAAGCTAGAGCTTCCGTCCAGCTGGTGTAACTGTTAATATAGAATTTTACAGGTTGTATACATGTGTGGTTTAAGTCTGCAGGATGTATTTGATGTGTTAACTATCTTTTATTTATTGTGAATTGAGGATGTTTCTTCTTTGCTCTGTGGATTTTTAAGCATGATGTAAAATTTCTCTAACACACACACACACACACACACACACACACACACACACACACCTGTAACCGTATCAATTCAATTCAGTGGTAAGAACAATAACAGTCAAATTTACCTGCTTGTCTACCTTTAACGATATTTTTCTGTCCATTTCCCTTCATGTGTGATGACAACACAATTTGGCAGTAACATTTTAACCTGTGTCCAGCTTGTGTCACTGAGTCTGTATACTGTCAGTTTTCTGTCAGTTCTGCCAGAGTTAGGTCTGTCTGGACTCAAATAGAAGTCTAGTTTGCTTTGAGGTGTGGTTGGAATGGAATTTCCTTTTTGTTTTGAGATCACTTTAGGTAGAGGGAAACAGAAGGTGGAATGGCTGGTAGAGGGACTGGTAGAGCTTCAGAAAAAGCTGGTAGTGGGACGGGTAGAGCTTCAGAACCAGCTGGTAGAGTGACAGCTAGAGCTTCAGAACAAGCTGGTAGAGAGACTGGTAGAGCTTCAGAACCAGCTGGTAGAGGGACTGGTAGAGCTTCAGAACCAGCTGGTAGTGGGATGGGTAGAGCTTCAGAACCAGCTGGTAGAGGGACTGGTAGAGCTTCAGAACCAGCTGGTAGTGGGATGGGTAGAGCTTCAGAACCAGCTGGTAGAGTTACTGGTAGAGCTTCAGAGCCAGCTGGTAGAGTTACTGGTAGAGCTTCAGAACCAGCTGGTAGAGAGACTGGTAGAGCTTCAGAGCCAGCTGGTAGAGTTACTGGTAGAGCTTCAGAACCAGCTGGTAGAGTGACAGCTAGAGCTTCAGAACAAGCTTGTAGAGAGACTGGTAGAGCTTCAGAACCAGTTGGTAGTGGGACTGGTAGAGCTTCAGAACCAGCTGGTAGTGGGATGGGTAGAGCTTCAGAACCAGGTGGTAGAGGGACTGGTAGAGCTTCAGAACCAGCTGGTAGAGTTACTGGTAGAGCTTCAGAGCCAGCTGGTAGAGTTACTGGTAGAGCTTCAGAGCCAGCTGGTAGAGCTTCAGAGCCAGCTGGTAGAGTTACTGGTAGAGCTTCAGAACCAGCTGGTACAGGGACTGGTAGAGCTTCAGAGCCAGCTGGTAGAGTTACTGGTAGAGCTTCAGAACCAACTGGTAAAGGGACTGGTAGAGCTTCAGAGCCAGCTGGTAGAGGGACTTGTAGAGCTTCAGAGCCAGCTGGTAGAGTTACTGGTAGAGCTTCAGAGCCAGCTGGTAGAGGGACTGGTAGAGCTTCAGAACCAGCTGGTAGTGGGACTGGCAGAGCTTCAGAACCAGCTGGTAGAGAGACTGATAGAGCGTCAGAGCCAGCTGTTGGGGGACTGATAGAGCTTCAGAACCAGCTGGTAGAGTTACTGGTAGAGCTTCAGAACCAACTGGTAGATGGACTGGTAGAGCTTCCGAACCAGCTGATACAGAGTCAGTGGGGGTACCTGGATTGGAGATTTTAAAATAATAATAATAAAAAATAAATAAATAAATAAAAATACAATGGCTCACTTTTTTGATAATCAGCATGCATGCATTATTGTCACTTGTCTCTGTGTGTGTCCAGTGGCAGTCCATCTCCCTGACAGTGATAGAGAAGGTGCAGATTGCGGCAGCGGTGCTCGGCAGCCTCTTCCTGGTGGCCAGCATCTCCTGGCTGGTCTGGTCATCGCTCAGCCCCCATGCCCGCTGGCAACGCCAGGACCTGCTCTTCCAGATCTGCTACGCCATGTATGGCTTCATGGACGTGGTCTGCATAGGTGAGAGAGAGAGAGAGAGAGAGAGAGAGAGAGAGAGAGAGAGAGAGGGGCTATATGCATGGAGATGGGATGTGTGTGTGTCCCTTATTTCAAAGGATAATGTTAAATTAAGTTATCGCACCTACTACCATCATTTCGATAACGCATAAGTCATTATATTAGCTGAGTTGATTATTCACATATTCCTATTATTAGATTATCACTCAGTCTACCTACTCCTTTGCCAAAGAGCTGATAGACTACAATATTTGAAGCATAGGTTAACTTTGAAATGTCTAAAGTGCATGTTGGATAGTTAAAGGAATAGTTCACCCAAAAATTTAAATTCGGTCATTATCATTCCCATGCCAGTACAAACTCGGGTGAGTGTTTTTTCTTCATACAACTTCATACAACCTGGAGTTCTCCAGGCTCGCTGCTGGAGGAGCTTCTTCCAGTGAATGGGAAGTGAATGGGGAGCCGGACGTTCTGCTTCAAAAAGGGCAATAAATGCCCATAAAATTACTCCATAAAGCTCGTGTAGTATAATCAAAGTCTTCTGATGCCTGACGATCGCTCTATGAGTAAAAAAAAACGTAATTTCATGAAAATCCGAGTCGATTGCCATTACATTTACTTCCACATTACCACATTGTGTGTGCGACAGTGTGCGACCTCCATCTCGTGAGGTTTGGTAAAACAAATCAAATTTTGTTTTTTTCGACTCATAGAGGTCGACATTCTGGTGATCTGTGTAAGGCCTCATTCACATAGAAACGTAGAAACGTTGAGCGATTGAAAACCACAGTCAATCGTCGCGGCAGTTCACAGCTCGATCTTCTTCTTCTGTTGAGTTTTATGGCAGTTGGCATCCATAAGTGTTGCATTACCGCCATCTGCTGGATTGTAATAGCTTCACAGTGCAAACTCATAGCTTGATCAAAGAGAGCTGGATCGACTGGTTGAGCCTGCTGGGTCTGTAATACTGTTCATTCCCCCTGACTTTTGATGGATGAAGTTGACAGATTTATTTATTACGCTGCAGCAAGTTACACTATGGATAAATGAAAGTATATATAAATAAATAAATGAAATTTGAATAAATGAATACGTAAATAAATAAATTAATATACGAATGAATAAATAAATATACAAATGTGTAAATATACAAATATATATATAAATGAATAAATAAATAAATACACAAATAAATTTAACATTTATATATTTAATGTCTCATTTAATTTGTGATTTACTTATTTATGGTGACAATTAAGCATAAAATCACATAATTATTTATTTATTCATTTATTTAAGCATTTTATTATAGAATTATATATTTATTAAGCATTAAATTATATAATTATTTATTTATTCACTTATTTATTATAGAATTATATATTTATTCATGTATTTAAGCATTTAATTATATAATTATTTATGTACTACTGAATGGTGCTCGGTTTTTCATGTCAGACGTTAAAGCAGACTCAAAAGTGGACACCTCACTTTGAGATGAGATTCATATAATTGCTGGTTCTTCACGTTTTCAGTATTTGGCAGGTGTTTTACCTGCGTCTGACACACACACGCACACACACTGTCTCATCACTAGTGGCAGGTTGCCGAGCAAAAGGATGAACAGAGAGAAGAGGGCAACAGGCATGAAGAGAGAGAAAGAAAGAGAGAGAAAGAGAGACACTGAGTTTGTATCATGTACTGATGTGTGTGTGTGTGTGTGTGTGTGTGTGTGTGTGTATTCCAGTCCTGATCGTCCATGAGGGTCCGTCAGTGTTCCGTATCTTCCACCGGTGGCAGGCGGTCAACCAGAGATGGAAGGTCCTCAACTACGATAAGGTATTCTGAATCTAACACACCAGAACACAGTGTGTGGCTTTGACCTCACTCTGCATTTAGCTGCTAACCCTAAAAGAAGCTTGGATTTTGTGTTGGATGCAGGCCAGTGTTATTTTTTACGGTCATATGTTAATTTTGGAAAACTTTTTGTCGAAGCAGGGCCTTCCATCAGCCATTAATTTTAGCAGATGTTGGGGACGTTTCGTTCTTCTTTTTCTTCTTCTTTGCTGATGTTGCAAGGTATTGTGGGATTTCCTACTCCGCCTTAGAAACCACTGTATGCTTCCTTCAAAATCAGCCAAAACAAGGTATCTTAAAAGGATGCTTCCTATCTGTCCTATCCGAATGAGACAGTACTACAACTTCAAACATTCTACTTCCTACCTAAATTGGAAGCGTCTTTGAGTTTGAGACAGAGCAACTGTATGTCATATACTGTATTACACTGTATATGAATATAAAAATAATATATGTATAGCTGTGCAGAATTGATTAGGGCAGTGTTTCTCAACATGGGGTCCGGGGACCACCAGTGGTCCTTGAAGGGGTTCCAGGGGGTCCCCAGCAAATTAATTGTTAAACTTCAGCATTATTTCATTTACATGAGGAATGACTGTTTTGATCATATTTTCACTGTTACCTCTCTACCTACAATACAGATAGTCATGGAATTCTGGACAAAATCATATCTAACAATAAAAATATTCTCAGATTTGAGTCAGAGAGAAAAGAAAAGTCTCATCAAATGGGGGTCCGTGGCCCTAATGTGGACTAAATTAGGGTCCTTGATACGAAAAAAGTTGAGAATCACCGGATTAGGGAACCCATTACAACACTGAACCTTCTGTCAGGGGTTTCCTTTTTCCTGAATGCACTTTGAATTACCACAGCATGGAGCAGTGTGGCTCAGCTGGCTATGAAGGCACAAAACATGTATTTGTTAAGGTAGCCAGGAAAGCAGAAACACCATAACAATCATTGTTAAGCTTATTTTTATTCCCTCCGCCAAGGAGCTAATGTTTTCACCTGTGTTTGTCTGTCCGTCCGTCTGTCTGTTAGCAGGATATCTCAAAAAGTTGGGTACGGATTACCCAAAACCTGGTATGAAGGTTAGTTATGGGCCAAGGAAGAACTGATTTACTTTTCATGTTGATTGGCCAAAAGGGGGTGTGGTGTTGGCCGTGGCATATCACCAAAAGGTGCATAACTTCCTTGCATGGTGTTGTCAGACATGGAGGTCTGTGCTCTACTAAGCACATTTTGTAGTTTCATTTTTGTTGTTGGATAATCTACAGTAGAGAGAGACAGGAAAGATGGGAAGGAGAGGGGGATGACATGCGACAAAGGTCCCAGGCCAAATTTAAACCCACAATGTTGTGGGTGCATGGTATGGGCCTTAGCCAACTGAGCCACCAGGACGCCCACAATAATCCTTTTTTAAAGATGCCTGGACTATATCAGTGTTCATTTGTGCTTCAACTTGATTGTGGTTCTGTTCTGATCAGGCTCGCGACCTGGAGGAGCAGCAGAAGCCCGGCTCCACTCCCAGGGGACATCCATCCCTGACCGAAGCCGACCCCAGGATCAGGCTTCCGTCTGGGGGCCAACTGGGCACCGAGCGCCCCTCCCCCTCCACATCCTCGCTGCTAGCGGCCGTGGCCGCCGCGGAAGCCGCCGCCACCTCGTCGCCGAGGGTCGCCGCCGCCGCCGCCGGCCACGGGACCGCGCGGCGTCACGAGGACGAGGAGGACTCCGGGACGTCCCCCACCACCATGACCACGACGTCGGAGTCGGAGCCCAGCAACAACACCGGGAACTCGTTGTCGCCGGTGACGGAGCAGAACCGTAGCTACCGCTGGACGTACAGCCTGCTCCACTTGCTGGGCCACCGTCGGCCCTTCATGGAGCAGCAGAATCCGGAGGAGCAGGGACTGGGCCCCGCCCCCGCCCCCGCCCCCGCCTCCGCCTCCGCCCCCGCCCCGCCGCGGCCCCGAGACAGCCACCGAGAGCTGGTGATGAGAGTCACTACGGTCTGAGGCTGGGGAGGAGAGGGGAGAGAGGGGAGAGAAGGTGGACATGGAGGGGGTAAAGCACCATGTGACTCAGCGCAGAGAGACAATGGTGACGGTGTGGGAGGGGGTGGGGGTGGGGGTGGTGGGGGGGGGGGGGGCTGTTCATGTTTCCTATGTTGCCATGACCGCCAGCGAAGGAATAAAAGATTTGTACTCGCTTTGGATCAGGGTTTATACAAGGAAATGTACAAACTGTACATTCATCACTCCGCATTGATTTAGATAACAAGAGGAATGGAATAAGGAATGTATGGAGGGAGGGGGGGGTGTGTGTGGCAGGGACTGTAGCAACTCATAATGTAATAACTGATGGATAATATAATAACATCAGTATGTAATAAAAACGGCCCTCTAAATGGGCTGAAAATAAAACCTGTTAATGTAAACATGTTTACATTAACCAACCATTATGATGTCAAAAGGGGTGCAACATATTTTTTAAGTGATGATGCAATAATAAGAATGGCTAATTAGGAATGTACTTCTTATGGGTATGAGTTATTACATTCATCAATTGAAAATAGGTTACACCCTTATGATAATGTAATGTAACAGTATGATGTTTTCACAATATGCATTCATTGGTAACACTTTGCAATAAGGGTACATTAATTAAGGGTTAGTTAATGCTTAATAAGCATTAACTAACCCTTAATGAACAGTTAACTAATGTGTTGTAATCATTTACTAATGGTGTTCATGTTAACTAAGGTATTAATTTATACATTAATAGTCATCTCTATAAACTATTAAATAATGTATAAATTAATACCGTAGTTAACAAGAACACCATTAGTAAATTACACATTAGTTAACTGTTAATTAAGGGTTAATTAATGCTTATTAAGCATTAACTAACACTTATTAAGCATTAATTAACACTTAACTTAGTGTACCCTTATTGTAAAGTGTTACCCATTCATTTATTACATTAACAGGTTTTATTACATTTTCAACCACTTAAAGGGGCATTTTACTGCATTTTGACAAGTTCTCACATTAGCTATTACATTAGCAGCTGCTACCCTTTAGGTTTACATGACCAGCTGCTACGGTGTGATGGAGAGATATAGGAAGGGCAGAGCAGGGGGAGGAGAAGAAAACCTTCACAGCCAGACAGTACTGGGGTTGTACTGTATGTTTCCCACCACAGATAGCACAAGTATATTCCTTTTCACACTGGGCCTGGGACTGATTTGGGGTGTTTTTCATAAATTGGCTCTCAAAACGCCAAAGTGGAGCCTTCATAAATTCAGAGTGTTCCCATTGGTTGACTCAAAGCATCGTCCTCACAGTGAATTGAAGCCACCCTGTGAAGTGAAGCAGCAACCCGGCTGACACTGCAGTGATGAAAATATGTCTGTCGGACCACGGCTTACCGCTATTTATTCTATTTACACGCTTTTAGGTGCCACCAACTTCAACAGAATTTACTGAGATAGCCACTTTTAAACCAAACCCAGCAAGCGTTTGATTCATGTCCAAACCTTTAGGTTTACATGACCTGCAGGTTCAATGTCAAACCAGACAAGTGTAACAGTTTCATGATATAAAATATTTTTTTAAAAAGCATATTAAAACTTTGGGAAGCTTTGGGAACTGATATCAGAGAGATAAACAATGCAGAAAGCAGCTTTGGTATTTTGTCTTCACTATGTCGACTCTGACATATTTGGCTGTCTTTACTGCCAACAGATTGAGGGTTTGGTAGTAATACTGGCCAGTTAGCTTTACCCTGCAAGTACCTGGGTGTACCATGTGTATTTATATGCTTACAGTGATGTTTCTACTTCATCGTAAAACCTGCAGAAATTTGTCTAAATGTCAGATGTATCCAAAACTTTGCATCTTAAAAAGGCTGTGACACTGAGACATGTGGAATTTACCCAGACTATACGGAAAATTACGTTTTTATTTCCGAGAATTAAATTTTGCTGTTAAGCAAACACATTGATTTCAGTGCTGGGCAGTACTAACTACTGGCAACATCTATCAGGAAGCACTGGACACTATTGGGTTGTTAGGCTACTTTGTGGCCAAATTACAAAGGTTTACAAAGCAGATGAATCATCAAACTTTAGCTTGATTGGAGACATTACATTAATTCTCTAATCTTAATTAAGGATGGAAAATGTAATCATCAATTTTCAAAGATACAGCAATGTTTTTTGATGATTTGATGATTTGGTTTGGGCAACATCTTTTTCAGGTTCCCATTATGTGCTATGTAGAGCTGGGGAACATAGGACCCTGGTAACATAGGACCTTGGGAACATAGGACCCTGGGAGAACACATATGTAGAACTGGGGAGCATAGGACCCTGGGAACATAGGACCCTTTGTCATGTTCCCATTATGTGCCATATAAATCTGGGGAACATAGGACCCTGGGAACATAGGAATGACTCTGTTTCCAGCTACAGCTTCTGCACTGCTGGATGTTGCTGCTGTCAGATGTAAACCTCGTAACTCTCAAGCTTTTCAGGACCTCGGGGTCATGAAATTCATTCCGCACATAAAGGAGAATATTAACTTTAAATTGAAGTAAAAAAAAAAGATCCATGCTAACACTATACACTATGTTGAGTGATAGTAGGCTCCATGCTAACACTTTAGCATAAACTATGTTGAGTGATAGTAGGCCCCATGCTAACATTTTAGCATACACTATGTTGAGTGATAGTAGGTTCCATGCTAACACTTTAGCATACACTATGTCGAGTGATAGTAGGCTCCATGCTAACACCTAACACTTTAGCATGCACTGTGTTGAGTGATATTTATTTATTTTGTTTCCAATAAATTTTGCCAATCTTCTACACAAAACACTTGGTTGCATATCATTTAAGATTAGGCTACTCACCATTTAGCTTTAGAGCCACTACGCTAGGTAATTTTCTCACTTGACTTTTGAGATAATGCCAGTGGCCTGCTATCACTCAACATAGTGTATGCCATAGCTATGTGTTGTCTATGTTCTCATCGCTTATCAGGGAAGTTGACCAACAGGACAATCTACCAAAAACTGGTTTCAGTGGAGCTTTGAAATCTGAATGTGGTGACATGGAGGGAGCCTTTGATTTCGCACTTGTCTGGTGTCCCTTAACATCACATCTCCTATTAGACTCCTATTAAATTATAAATAGGCGGTAGGGTCCACAGAAAGAGCCTGACAAACACTCTTTGGGATCAAAATGTTAAGCATTTTAGCGGCATGCTTACTCAATCCTTTATTATTATTTTTTTTTCTGTCCTGCTCTGTGTTTCATCACTGTATCTCTACGAAACAACGCCTGCTCCTTATTATGCAGAATGGAAAGCACAAACCAAGCCAAGCACACACACTTTTTAAAAAAAACAACTTTTAACTCACTGCTGAACATATAAAGAATCAAACAAAATTTGAATGTTATTCTAGTAAAATAACATTTCCAAGGGCGATGTGCCTTTCAGAGGTCTATCAAACGCTTAGTTGGTTTCCCTTGTACTAAGGTTTATTACTGTTTATTACTAATGTTTTATCTTCTTTTATTGCCATAAATGAGGTGCTGTCACGCATCTTACATCACCCAGTGCTGTATGGACATTCCTATGGGAATTCCCGGTGTGAAGACACTGGCTGCATGGTAAACCTTCATCCCTGCTGGTTAGGGGTTTATATTAAAGCGGATAACTGTTCCTGCCCGCCTAACTCTCTGTTTAGCTCGCCATTGGTCTTCCTGCCTCTCTGTCTGTCTGTCTGTCTGTCTGTCTGGAGCTAATAGAGCCGCCAGAGTTGGATGTGAAGCTCTTGACGGTAACAGTCCACATGTTTTATTCATCAGACAATAATTGGTGCTTTCCCGCCAACGATCAAGAACGACAAACTGACAGATAGAGGGATGTGAAGGTTGTAAAAGCGGCAGACATGGAAAAATACAGAAAGAGAGACAGGCTGTACAAGCAGATAGACTGAAAGGCAGACAGGCAGATAGACAGCAGGGATGTCACTCCTGTTTCTGAGCCCATTCCTGGTCAGACAGACAGAAACTGACCGGTGAGAAGACGTTCCTCCAAACCCGACCTGTGGGAATCCAACGAATGAAGAGACTGAAACCCGGGGACGTATTTTATTTACATTTGTAAAGATGTGTAAATTGCAAAACAACATTGTTACATAAAAGAATGAATTTTCATCAGGTTGTTGTCTTGTGGTGTGTGTGTATGGGAATCGAGAGACGCCTTGGTCAAAATGTTCACATACAATCAAAAGAAGTACTGAAAGGTTTTGGTTGAGCTTGGTAGGTGAAACAAACCTTGAGCTTCATGGAGCCTCATGCATAGAAAGGTCTCACAATTAATGTTAAACTTATATATTCCCAGATAGAGATGGCCATCAGCATTGTTATGTTGTTCAGTTAAGAACACATGAAGAAATAGCTGCATATGAGCATCCAGTCCAGACTTCATTTTGTTCTGCTAGGCTTTCCAAGCATGAGGAACTGCTGGCTATCGCATGTCCACATCCGTTTCCTTCTACCCATAAACCCTTGGGTTTTGGGGTAATTTCCTGCAGCTCACTGATTCTTCAGATTAGGGACAAAACATGTTTTAGATTTTCATTTTTTATGTAATATACTACATGAATTTGAAAAGCATCTGTTTGTAGACAAAGGTCTCAGCTATGCGACCATATAAAGGAACAGGTTTTTTATTATAATTTGTTTTCTAAAAATAAACATTTTTTACTTCATAACATGATTTGTGTCAACTCCATCAGACACAATAAAAAGCATATTTTAATATCTTCAGTCCTACAAAGGTTTAAAGTCCTCAAGTATTTGATAAAGGTGTTCTTTTACTGTGATATGTAAAAAGTTTCCAATTTCCTATGTTTTCCAATTTCCTATTTTCTATGTTTGTTTTCAATATTAAGAATATGAAACAATGTTCTTAGGCAAAGAAGGCATCCTTAGATGTACATGAGTTGATGCTTTCACAGATCAACAGCATTAATTGAACAAAGAGTAACATATTTTTTTGAAAATTAACAAAAACCTACATTTGACGGTGTTGACTAACAAATGCTGGCCACAAAAGATAATAGCACATGAAGGGAGGACATTTTTTAAAAACACTGATATCTTGAAATTGTATGTATCAAGTAATCATATCTCCCAAAATCATAGAGAAAAGCATAATTAAAATTTTTTATCTAAATAACTTTTTTATGAATATGGCCATTTAAAGGTCCCATATTGTGGACAATGGGATTCCCCTTGCCTCTGTGATGATAAAGGAGTTGGATGGTCTATCTAAACATGGTGAAAGTATCAAAACTAAATCCACACAATCCATATTAGAAAAGCGAGCCTCTAAATGAGCCGTTTGGACTTCCGTAACTTTGTGGCGTCACAAAGGTTTGCTCATTATCATTTTTGTAAGAAATAATAGACTAACAAAGTGCTTTTTTCAAAGCGGTTGTCATTGTTTATTACCGGAGAGTTTTCCCTACCTGTAGCTGCCTGTTCTGCCGGCACTGTGGCCAATCAGAACAGAGGGGATTCATATCTGGTGCATATTAATAACCTGGTGCAGATTATGTTCTCACTCTTAACAAACCTTGGCGCAGTTCTCTTGGAAGAGGACTGAGACCCGGGCTGATTATCAAATCCATGAACGCCAAGTCGATACTTTTGTCCTTGTGGAGAACGATCTTCTCATGAAAGTACAGAGCACAGAGAAGCTTCCTTACAGTTTGAGATGGACTGATAGCTTCATGTCACGTGCCGATTAATTAAGACACACAGCTGTTAATTTCCCCACCTGTTAACCGGCTCTATACTGTAGACACATCGCTGCTCGCCGTTGTCGCAATGAATCTTGGGGCTTTCAATTTGTTCTCGTCAGTCAGATCACCATCGATGCATCGTCCATATTTTGAGGTTGGCAAGGAAACTTCCGGGTTTTCTATACGTCCTCCGTTCTGTCGTTCTTTTCTTTTGGAATCGTGCTTTGTCAGTTAGTTATTACAGAAAGAGCATCATGGAGGATACAAGAACGCATATTGACGGACTCGAGTCACATGACTTGGACTCGATTCAGACTCGAGTCACAGTTTTAATTGCTTGAGACTTGATGCATGAAGAGAAGACTTGAGACTTGACTTGGGTTCTGGTGACTTGGGACTTGACTTTGACTTGTACTTTGATGACTTGAAAAGGTTTCTAAAGTCTTGACTTGAGATCTGAAGAATAAATCTTGAGATCTGAAGAATAAATCTTGAGATCTTGAAGTTAAAACTGATTATAGAAATCAAACTCATGATGCTCTTACCAAGTTTTTATCCTATTACAATCACATTGCATTGAAAAGTCCTAGATATTTAGTTTTCTTTAAGATATTAAATTGATACTGGACTCTTGATTTGTTCTGACTTGACTTGCTGTTCTACATTTAGACTTGAGACTTGACTTGAGACTTGTGCCTCAAGACTTGAGACTGACTTGGGACTCTTGGTCACACCTCTGCATATTGATAATGAGACCTGCATTTTCAGGCGTCTCAGTGCGGTTATGTGGTGCCACCTGAGTTCAAATTGTTCTCACCTGGCTCCAGAGTTCAAATAAACCACTCCAAACATGCTTGAAGTGAACCCTAACCCTATGCACCCTTATTGTTCTAGAATACCCTAACCCTATAGCTTTGGCCAGCATTGCCCGTGAGGAATTACGTCAATTTCTCAAAAGAAAATGCAGACTTCTGCCAAATCAGCTCCATGTTATGTCTGTGAATTGAGAAGACTGGTTGCAGTTCTCCCTCTGTATGTCCAGGATTTAGTTTGCTATGATGCATGCTAATGTTCTACCAGAGCAAGTGTGGTCTGAAAAATACTATACAGATCTAAATACTCAGAGTTGAAACTGCACTATAGTAGGGGAGACCGGGAATGATTGTAACACATTTTGTCTCAGTCCCTATAACTGAGTGTTTTGGTTTTGACACAAAGTGCCCACATTTGTCTGCTACAAATAGCAATCACTTTAACCTATATTATAATATCACAGACTTGACATGAATTGATGTCAAATACAAGGAGTGCCATTGTTACAACCTACCCCAATACCGGGGTGAGTTGTAACACTAGCTGGGGTAAGTTGTAACAAGTGAAGTATTACGTAATTTCAATCAGGAAGACAACTTATCTCCGCCCCTCTCTCCCCCTAGTTTCATTCAAACTTCTCCCTATCCAATCACCGCATTCCCTCGCTTTCAATATCCAATCCATGCAAACCATCTCTTTCCCTCTCTTTCTCGCAGAACCAATCATCTGAGTCGTCGAGAGTATATACACGTCATTTACTATGTCATTACGCTACTCACGAATGTGCATGCTGTCTTTCAGTCGCTGTCATTCCAGCCGTTTCGCTTTTCTTCAATCTCTCCTTTCAATAGTGGGCTCGCCATGTCTGATTCCGAGGACGAGCTCCTATTTCAGGGATCAAATCCGCAGGAGGCTGCAGCAGAATCAGCCTCTATCAGCTCCTCCATCCGTCGTAAAAGCGCCCGCATCGCCGATCGCATTCCCTCCGGGTTCCAGTCTGACGGGTCCCAAATCCTCGCTCAGCTCGCAGAGAGAGGGATTTCTCCATTACCGGGGCTCCGGGTCTCTCAACTGCAGGATCTAGCCAATATGACCCGGGACGGCAGCTCCGCACCAGCGACCGAGGCTCCCCATTCAGCGGAGTTCAATCCGGCCCCCCGAGGCCGGAAAAGGAGCCGAAAGTCTTCCCCAGGCCGGGCTCCAGCAAAACGCAGAAAGCCGCACCCCCAGCTCTAGCAATGCAGCCTGCCCCCCAGAGTACCCTGGCC
This sequence comes from Centroberyx affinis, assembly GCF_046629955.1. Classification (NCBI taxonomy): domain Eukaryota; kingdom Metazoa; phylum Chordata; class Actinopteri; order Beryciformes; family Berycidae; genus Centroberyx; species Centroberyx affinis. Next base: position 88,423 of record NW_027280686.1, on the reverse strand, counting down.
TCGGCTGTTCCCACTCCAGCGCTCGGTAGGCCTTACATTCCTTTATCTGCTAATATCTCACCCAGGCTAAGATCCCACATTTTGCAGGTAGGGATATCAACTTAGTCAGCATCATCCTGCCATCCCCCGAATGCAGCAACAAGATCACAGGCGGCCAGGACATATCCGTCGTGTTAAAATCTGCTGATCCCCGTTTGTCCAGAGACTTGTCAATAGGGGAGTTTCTAGTGGCTTTCGGGATTTACCGGGACGTCATCTGCTCCGTATATCCTGATCGCCGCTTAGAATTGGATGGCTATCTGGCGCTCATCGGGGATCTTAACCTGAAGTACGGGAAGAACATATTCTATCAATATCATAAAGCTTTATCCAGCAAGGCAGCCCTGTACATCTCCCAGTCCAACATCCGCCTAAACTGGTCCGTGTTAGACACCGAGCTGCTAGTCATGCTAGTAGGCGGCCACCAAGCGCTGACCTGCTTTTCATGCGGTGATGCGGGGCATTCAGCTCCGCTGTGCCCAAAGGTCCTATTCCAGTCCAGCCCCACCTCCCTCCTTCAAACTCCCCCTCCCCTCTTCGGTCAGACCGATCGCCACGGACGTCAGGTGCATTCCCACAACAGCATGGCAATCTGCAATAATTTCAACAAAGGAGTATGCTCTTACCCCAACTGCATTTTTCTTCACATCTGTAGCGCTTGCAGGGAAGCGCACCCCCGCTCAGTGTGCCCCCATCGGATCCGCCCTCCAAGGCAGTTTTCCAAAAAGGAGGGCCAGGCTGGTTCAAAGAAATTCTGAAGATCCATCCTTCTACCCCAGTCGACGTCCCAGCTCTCGCCTCAGAACTGTCCTGCCACCCAGACCACGTGTTCGTGGACCATCTAATCACCGGTCTCTCGCAGGGGTTCAGGGTGGGAGTCATTTCTCCCCCCTCAGTCTCTCACGTCTCTAAAAATCTCCTGTCTGCCCTGAGAGAGCCCGAGTCAGTTGCTCAGCTGCTAGATAAAGAGATTAATAAAGGATACCTAATCGGCCCCTTCGATTCTCCTCCCTTTCCCGTCTTTCACACAAGCCCAATAGGCGTAGCTACTCGCAATATTCAGGCAAGAAACGCCTGATTTTCGATCTGTCATCTCCCCATCATGGCCCAATACCAAGCATCAATAGTCTAATCCCCCCCAAACCTTTTTCTCTGCACTACGCATCAGTCGACAATGCAATCTGCTTGATCGAGTTAGCGGGTCAGAGCGCATGGCTTTCCAAAGCCGACATCTCCGATGCTTTCAAAGTCGTTCCCATTCACCCCTCTCAGTGGCCTCTGTTCGGCGTTAAATGGGAGTCTAAATTCTATTTCGCTGTCAGGCTCACTTTCAGTTGCAGGAGTAGCCCGTGCATTTTCAATTTTCTGTCAGAAGCGCTCTGTTGGATTTTGTTAAATAACGTCAGACTACCATCCGTACTCCACCTGCTCGACGATTTCCTGGTAATAGATCCTCAGCCTGACTCCTCCGGCTTTTCGTTAAACAAGCTTAAAGAAACGTTCCATCGTCTCGGCATTCCTCTGTCGGAGGAAAAAACCACCGGCCCTTCCACCTCTCTCGAGTTTTTAGGCATCACTTTAGATAGTGTCCAGATGAAAGCCTCTCTCCCCATCGAGAAACTGTCCCGCATCCACGCAATCGCACAGTCTTTCCTGTCAGCCAGCCAAATAAGCAAACAAGATCTCCTGTCGTTACTCGGCCACATAAACTTCGCGATGCGCATTATTCCCCAAGGGCGTTCCTTCATCTCCAGACTCCTGGATCTGGCAGCATCAGTCTCCATGACCCAGTCTCTTTCAACGACGGGTGCCGGTCTGATTTACGCTTCTGGTCTCTCCTGTTAGACAACTGGAATGGCATCTCGTTCTTCTATGACGAGATCGTTTTCTCATCCGACGCCCTTACATTTTTTATGGATGCCGCCCCATCCGTAGGTTTTGGGGGGTTCTATCAAGGCCATTGGTTCGCAGGGAAATGGCCTCATCAGTTTTCCGGTCTCGACAAATCATCCGCTCTGTTTGAGATTTATCTCATAGTCGCAGCTTGTCACATCTGGGGCCATTTCTGGGCTCAGAAACGCATAGCAGTAAATTGTGATAACGCAGCAGTAGTCGGCATCATCAATAAAGGCCGTTCGTCATCCCCCGCCATCATGCCTTTCGTTCGGCGCCTGACCTGGCTTTCTGTAACCCACAACTTCATCATCAGAGCCAACACATCCCCGGGCATCTCAATGTCATTGCTGATCACCTGTCTCGTTTCAATTTCCAGGCTTTCCAGAGTCTCTGCCCCGAAGCCGACCCATCTCCAGTGGCAATCCCTCCGTTTACCTCTCTGACCCTTTCCTAACTCAAAATCCCCTTCTGGCTCATCTCCTCAGTTCGGCTCAGCACTATATGAGGAAAGGATTAGCAGCGTCCACGCTGAAATCCTACGATGCGGCTTGGAGAATGTTTGCCTCGTTCTGCCTCACTGTTAGTCTGCCTCTGCACCCTATTCTAATCGCCACCGTCTGTGCCTTCATCACCTACTGCATGGATGTCCGCCACCTACAACCTCCATACATCCGCAGCCTGGTGGCGGGCATTCAATTCTATGCTAGATGTAATGATCTTGCCTTCCCTAGTTTGTTCTCCAACCCGGCAATAAAATTATTGCTTAAAGGTATTTCTAAAGTGTCTCCTTCCATTCCCGATTCTAGGCGTCCTATTACGCTTTCCATTCTTCACCAGATGATATCTTCCCTTAGGAATGGTGTGTTTTCTCCCTACATAGACACTCTACTCGAATGCGTATTCCTGTTAGCCTTTTACGGGTTCCTCAGAGTCAGTGAATTCACGTCTCTTTCTGTATTTGACCCCTCTAGTGACGTCTCATTCTCTGATTTAATATTTCATCCCGAATTCTATAGTCTCTCCCTCAAACACTCCAAAGCCGGCGGTGCTTGCATTGTAATCATTGCTCGCATCCAATCACATTTTTGCCCGTATACGTCTATGCTCCAGTATTTGAATGCCAGACCTCATTCTATTCCTTCCTCACCTCTGTTCCTGATTTCATCCCAGCATCATATGACTAGATCTTGGTTTATTCACCATTTCAAACTGATTCTCCAAAAATGCAATCTTTCCTCAGAGAATTATTCAAGCCATTCGTTTAGAATCGGTGCTGCTACCACAGCTGCCATGCAAGGGGTCTCCTCTGCCTCCCTTCAACAATTGGAACACTGGTCATCGTCCGCATATTCTGCATACATCCGACCTGACCAAGCTGCTATATTATCAGCCCAAAGATCTCTCCATCCGTAAATTGGTAAGTGATTCATGCATATCGTTGGTGGTGGTTTTATCTCAAACCGGGTTCACTCTCAATTTCAATCCTATTTCTCTTCACCCTAAACCGGAGCTAAACTCTTCCTATCAAGCTGGCCTTCATCTACCAGCACCCTGTGTTTCTAAAAGCTGGCCTTCATCTACCAGCACCCTGTGTTTCTAAAAGCTGGCCTTCATCTACCAGCACCCCGTTTACTAAACTGGCCTTCATCTCCCAGCACCCTGTTTCTACTCTGGCCCCCAGCACTCCGTTTACTAAGCGGCCTTCATCTTCCAGCACCCCGTTTTCTACACCAACCTTTATCTAGCCTACCAGCACCCGTTCCTACACTGGCCTTCATCTGCCAGCCCCTCGTTTTTCTTTAAGCTGGCCTTCATCTCCCAGCTCCTCCAATCTAGGCTATGTCACCTGTATCCTACCTGCCGCAATTCATCTTTCTTCTCAGCCTCTCTGATATTATAGCTTCCACTTCATCTTAACCTCTCATAGCATCCGACTCCCCTACTGGCATGTAGTCTAATTGGCGAGCTCCATGGTCCCATTTTATGTATTAGCCATGTCATCTTAATCTAACTTCAATTCATTTTGGGGGGAATCCTAATTCTATCGCATTCCCGACGCCCTCCTAACTTCATCATGGGAGGCGTGTCATCATGGAGCCTATGCCAAACTCTAATTGTTTTATTCAATAAAAATATTCATCGAACATTCTACCTAGTCTCTCCTGATTGAAGTGAAGTATTACGTAATTTCAATCAGGAAGACTACTTATCTCCGCCCCTCTCTCCCCCTAGTTTCATTCAAACTTCTCCCTATCCAATCACCGTTATACAACGCATTCCCTCGCTTTCAATATCATTCCAGCTGTTTCGCCCCTCCTCCTCCCCTGCCACCACCAACGTCATGGCTCCAGAGGGATTCCCCGGGGGGGAATCCTAATTCTATCGCATTCCCGACGCCCTCCTAACTTCATCATGGGAGGCGTGTCATCATGGAGCCTACGCCAAACTCTAATTGTTTTATTCAATAAAAATATTCATTGAACATTCTACCTAGTCTCTCCTGATTGAACAACAGTAAAGAAGCAAAAATTGAGCCCACATCATGCAGTTTGCATTAGAACAGCTCTAATGAAGAATGTATGACATTAAAGAACAACATGACTGTCAGTCACTGTGAGTGTGTGTGTGCATCTTTGACTACACTGATCCTTTTGAAGTGAACCATTTTCACATCTCTTAACTGCACATGCATATATGGGTTGACTTTTTAAGAAAAATAACTGAAATCTCAGTTAAACTTAAATATACATCAATTAAAACTTAATTGACTTGAAATGTGGCGTTCCATCACATAACTGTTTAATAAATGAGTCACAGTAACACTTTTTTCAACAGTGTTACAACTATTCCCAACCCTTATGGGGTCAGCCATTATATTTCTGGCTGTTGCAGAACGGAGGTTTGAGATTAGCATGGATGGAATGCATCACATTTTACTTGATGTGAGTGATGTTTACATGGCCAGTGACTGGCTGATCCCAGATGAGTACTGCTGTTGGTAGAGGTAATGTACACTAGTGATTCTCAACCTTTGTCATATCAAGGACCCCTAGTTGAGTACACATTAGGGAAATGGATTGATGAGATTTTTTCTCTCGGACCCAAATCTGGGAATATGTTTATTGTTAGATATGATTTTGTTCAGAATTCCATGACTGTCTGTATTCTAGGTAGAGAGATAACAGTGAAACTATGATCAAAATAGTCATTCTTCTACATTCTCTAATTGTGTTAACTTCTTGTAAATGAAATAATGCTGAAGTTTAAAAATGTATTTGCTGGGGGCCCCCTCAAATCCCCTCAAAGACCCCTGGTGGTCCCCGGACCCCACAGTGAGAACCACTGATGTACACAGTATAGAGGTAAAAACTGTTGATATCCACACTGAAGGGCAAGATCCACTTCAAATGATCAATTTCAATGACGTCATTGCTTTATTGCTGTTCTAAGTGACAAAAAACATCAACAAAACCAATATAATCTCATTTTATTCAAAATAATTCTCCAGAAACGAATGGAAAAACATTGTGGATTTAGAAGTGTCTTTGTTGTGCAACAGCCTTTTTCCACATTTATAGTCATGGACTGAACTAAATTGGGTCTCATTTGCTGTTGTTTGCTATTGAAACAATAAGATCCAATGATGAAAAAAAGAAACAGTATTTTTGCCTCATTATATCTTTTCATGTGAAATCCATATTCCATGAAGAGTCAACAGAATCCCAATACTGACTACTGTGCATGTAAGGTCAGCTCTTCTTGTACTTGTCTGTAGGTTACATCCACATTTTGGAAATGTACAACCTTAAATATATAGTTTTTTAATTTAGATTCCCCGACCAACACCTTTTCTCACCACCATCATCAGAAGGTGAAACAGGTCAGATTGATATAAAGATTGATATTGCCATAAAGGGACTAGAGTGCTGTGGCTATTTATACAGTTCTATCTGGAGTTTCACTTCTCTTCTCTCTCGGCTGCAATACAAAGTCACACCATCATTCCAATCAGTGCCGATTCACCCTCTGCCATAAAGGTCAGAGGTCAGCCACTGATATAGATGCAGTGTGCCCAAAAAATTTAAGCTGCACTAGCCCTGCAAGTTCTTTTTATGTAAAAATCCAGCTGCAACTGAAATATTGTATTCACCCACATTTGTCCAAATTAAACTGTGGTGCCTGTATGGTCACTGGTGGGAAACATGAAGTGCGGAATCATAAAGAAGACGTTTCATTTGCTGACATTGTGTTACAGGATTTCTCAAAATGAAATACCGGTCTGTGCCAGTTGGGGCCGCCAATGTGCCAAAATTTCCTAGTGCAGCTTTAATCCAGCCTGGCAAAAACAGATTTGTTTTTACTGCTTTTTTGAAAAAAAAAATCGGTGGTGGTTTTATTGGTTGGAATTTTTATTGACGTCTACTGGTGCAGCATGAGGTCACCATGAAAGATACTCTGTTTTCCAGGGAGTAAAGGTAATGGAAGTTCTCATGGGGACTTTAAAGAGTAACTAAACCCCAAACCCAAATCTGTGGTGAAGCCTGACATCTAATGGTGAAAAGTAGGGTACTGAACTGGCCTTCTGCTATTGGCTGGTCATTGTGCCAGGTGATGTCACCTTCCATAGAGTGCAACACGTGGTGACATAACCTGGTACAAAGACCAGCCAATAGCAGAAGGCCAGTTCAGTATCCTACTTTTCACCATTAGATGTCAGGCTTCACCACAGATTTGGGTTTGGGGTTTAGTTCCTCTTTAATTGAGGAGGTGATCAGACTGAATGCTTTGAAAACAGGTGGACCAGTGTGGAGTGTTACCAAGCAAACTGTGATTCCGCCATAGCAAACCAGGTCAAAGTGGGCTCCGCTTTAAAATGCTAAGTATTATGTATCACGAATGGCTCAACACTACATGGACGTCTAGTGTAAGACCTTAACCTGAACTGATTCTAATGTGACATTTTGATCGAACACAAGCACGCACAAACATGAATTATCAATGATAATGATACCAACAACGTGGAATTTTTTTCGGCTGTGGAGAGCTTTAATCCAAAAAAATATCTTCAAAAACCCATATCCGTCAAACCCATATATCTATACAGTAGAACCACAGTGGCAGATGGATGGTGATGGGTTCTGCTACAAGGTACAAATATTCTTTACTATCTATTCTTACAATTTATTTATTACAATACTCAGGCCAGGAGCCACTGTGAGGCATCAGGCGTTGAAGCAGCTTGCCGCCATAACATCAGAAAACAAAAACACTGACAGTGTCTGTGTCTGTGTCTGTGACCCCGCATTCACACTGTGAGCAAAACGACCCACAAGTCCCTGGGAGTCCATTCATTTCCTATATCATTTCCTCAGATTTCTGCAGTTCCTTGCTTTCCTACCGATGTGATTTAGTGTCATGAACAAAATAACGGATAGGAAATCAGCGAGAATGGGCAAGAAGTTGATTCCAGCCGTTCAAAGCTTCCCAGTTCTCCGCAACTTTTATGTGAAAAACAGGACTAAACATCTCGAAAACGATGCTTGGAGAACGGCTGCATCTCTGGGTTCCATGATAATCTCTGGAGTCATTTTATTGACTCATTTCTGCTTCTTTTTGATTGATGCTACCCAATACCTAAACTAGCTATATTAAAGGAATAGTTCACCCAAAAATGAAAATTCTGTCATCATCTCCTCCCCCTCACGCCAGTTGAAACACAGGTGAAGTTTGTCCATATAACACACAGGGAGGCTGCAGCACAACTCCATAGCAGCCTTCTCCTAAACAACTGAAGTCAGTGGGGACCAGTTCTTCAGAGTTCCAAAAAGACCTACAGTATATTTACACCATCATTTAGTGCAAATCTTAACTACAGCTGATTGATTTGCAACAAATAATGGTGTATAGGTCTTTCTATTCACAGTGTGATTGTTTGGCTGTTTTTGTTTTGGAACTCTAAAGAACAGGTCCCCATTGACTTCAGTTGTTTTGGAGAAGGCTGCTACCAAGTTGTGCTGGCAGCCTCCCTGTGTGTTATATGGACTAACACATTTCACCTGTGTTTCATGTGGCATGAGGGTGAGTAGATGACAGAATTTTCATTTTTGGGGTGAACTATTCCTTTAACTCGTCAAAACAATGCAACAGTATAAAAGTCAATACAAAAGCAGCAAAAAAAATAGGATTTGCCTGTTAAAAACCTGCCTCTGGCCCCGCCCACAGTCAGTCAAAACAGAGTGACACATCGACCCGGTTGCTCACAGTGTGAACGGATGGTGTTTTGGGGGAGCAGAGGTGAGTTCGGTCTGAGCGAGAGAGAAATCCACATCAGCACCGCATCCTGTCCGTCGGTAGACCTTCCAGCTTGATAGCGTCTTCGTTCTCCGATCTGCGGGTTTTCTGACGTGGCGAACACAGCGGTTCCATCGGGAATACGCGGAAAAGAGAAAAGGAGCGCTTGATTCGTCTTCATCTAGCATGTGGTGTATCACTAACACAAAGCGGAAAAGTAAGGCCCGGGAACCACGCGATACGCAGAAAGGCGGACTAGGGGGTTTCACGGGAGCCGCGTGGAAGTCAGTCGCGTTCAAGTATCCGACCCGGTACCATGAAGGAGTTTCAAATGTGGAGAAAAGGACGAGACATCTTCGCTTAAAGTCACTATGGGGGGGGGGGTGCTGCTGTGGAGACTGAGCTAAATCAAAAAGTTCAAATATCGGAAACTGACTCGGAATCTGTTCTTGCCTAAGTTGGGTTGAAATGTGAAGAACGACACCGTGTACGAGTCTATCAGAGTTGAGATTAATACACAGTAATTAAAGGGAGAATACTGGGATTTAATGGGAGAATAGTGGGAATATATACACAGAAGAGGAGCGTTTTTTTTTCGGTTTTCTAATTCTTAAGAAAACCAACTTCCTGATGAAGTGAATGCGAGTCAGCCCTGTATATTTCTACCAGCAGGTATTCAGTATCTAACACCAGACTAACAGCAGGGGAGAAGGCACAGCTTGGAGTCTAAATCGGACCGATCAACAAGCCAGGCTGAAGTACTGCTTTCTGTACTTTTGCCTGTACTGACAGACAGGGAAATGACTGGGACACTGCAAAACATGACCGGGTTGGAAAAGGGGATTTTTTACCTTGTATCCAGAGTAGACATACCAAATATATTTCAGGGTTTTTTTTAGCCAAATTGTATCACCGCACTGGCAGATCATTTTTCTAATTTCAATAAATTTCAGATTTCTTTCAAACAAAGATCACGAAACAAGGCCTTCTAATACAATATCCCTTGCTCCTAGCGAACGTTTTGAAATAAGTTACATAAAAAAAGTGAAATCTGTCAGCACAGTGCGAAAAATTTAACAAAAAAACATCCTGGAATATGCTTGAGAAATCTGGATACAAGATGAAATGCCTTGCCTAACTTGTCATTCATTGCAGTGTAAAAGGTGTCACTTCGTCCGTCCATATACTTGTAGATCAGAGCAGAGAGTAGTGCATTAGTCCGACACACACATACCCAATTATTCGCATAATTCATCGGCAGCATATTTCTTTTCGATTGGTGTGGAAGCTAAAAAAAAAAAAACGCTACATTTACAATCTGGACTAAAACCACCGGAACCAAAAGAGAGAAACTGCAGGATCGGCGCCTTTCTCGTCTACAAACGTCTATCACCGTCCCGTCGGTGTGGGAATCCCTCTCGGGACGGGAGGGAGGGGGAGGGGGGTGAGGCTGACCCCTGGCAGGTGGTGATGTCAGAGGTCAAAGTGGTTTTAAAAGGTGGTGTTTTATTCCAGCTCTACCAACAGGTCTCCCTCTCCCACCGTCTCCCCCGGCTTGCAGTGGACGCTCTTCACCTGGAGAAGGATAATATTGGTTGAAGGATGATATGATATTAATATTGAAGTTTTTTTCAGCTCGTGTTATTTGCAAAAAACACCTAACACATACAGGATAAAAGGCCTATTTGTTACCTTGGCTGTCTTGGCAGCGGTCATGCTGTTCTGCATCTTCATGGCTTCGATCACACAGATCTCCTGGCCCTCTGCGACCTGGACACACACACACACACACACACACACACACACACACACACACACACACACATACATACACAAGAGCAGAGTGTGTAAGCAGCAAGGTTATTATAGTTTTGCATTTTTCATTAGTTTTTATTTCGTTTTGACTTTTTTTTTTCAATTTCAGTTTAGTTTTAATTAGTTTTTAAAGCGGGTTTGCTAGTTTAGTTCTCTTTCAGTCGAGACCTCGACATCACCACATATGGGATACGCCTTCCTGAGGCGCTTTGCTCCGAAGTCCTCTAAAACCACGCCAGAATGGCTGATTGAGCTGTCAATCATCCCTCGTCAACCGAGCATATATATATGATGTGACAGCGAAAATTACCTCATTCACCCTTCCTTCGCGGTGGACTTCGAAGCCTCTATCGAAGACTATCTATTAGCTATTCTTTGCACTACTTGGCTGTGTTTCTCTCATTAGTTCACGACTGATAAGCTCACTGCAGCCGGTATTCTGCCCCTGCCAGAGCGTCGTTGAGCTTTTTGGGCTGAATTGCGGGCGCTAGCGGCTAGCCCGCTAAGCTAGCTAGCCACAGCTAAGTCTCTGAAGGTAAGCGGGCTAATTCTATTAGCTAGGCTACTTAGCCTACCGTACCTTCGCAGTGCGATTCCGTTGGAGTTTACACTCCCTGGTGACTACGGTTACCTTCTTTTCAATTTTATTGCAACGCAATACTAATTTGTTCTTTCTTCTAGAGATTGCTGGCGAAGTCACGCTATGCAGCGCGCCTCGTGCAAGATGGCGGCCTCGAGACGGTGTCCATGTGGCCGCTACATTCCCTCCTCCGATGAGCACGACCTGTGTGTGTTCTGCCTAGGCCCCGAGCATGCAGACAGCTCGCTAGGCCTGCCAGGATCATGCACTGCTTGCTCTAAGATGGCTCCCAGTGACCTTAAATATAGAGCGGCCCTTTTTGAACACAATTCCCCCATGGAAACCATGCCCCAATCGAGAGATGCGGCTGGCTCCAGTAGGGCGGATCCACACATGGGCCATCATGGTCTGACCCTCCATAGACAGCAGCCCCAGCTTCATTCCCCCCCCACCTGTTGAGTTCTGTGGTGCGGCGGCAAGCAGGGAGGCCGAGGAAATCCCACTGCCTGGGGTTTCCTTTTACAACAGTGAGGAGGAAGTGGAGTTTTCGGAAGAGTATGAGGGAGAAGAGGAGGACCCAGGAGAGGAAGAGGCAGAGGAGGGAGAGCTCCCCTCTGCTGAGCCCCATAAAAGATTTAGGGTGGCTCCTCTCACCAAGGAGCTGGAGGAGCTGGTTGGTAAGGCAGCACAGAGGCTGGAGGTGCCCTGGCCTGATCACCCCCCTCCAGCAAGGTCTCGCCTGGGGAACGCCTTCTACCCAGACTCTGAGAAGAAGGCACAGTCACGCCCACTCCCCTTTTTCTCAGATGTCTTTGATGAAGTAGGGTGTGCATGGAAGGCCCCGTATGAAGCTATGAAGCCCCTGTGCAAGGGTTCCTCCCCTACACCAGCGTGGATAAGGCAGCAGAGGTTGGCTACCTCAGCATGCCCCCTGTTGAGGAGAGTGTAGCATCTTATCTCTCCCCCACATCCACCCGTCGCGGAGGCAAGCCCCAACTCCCTACTAAGCCCTGCAAGATCACCTCTTCCCTGGCAGAGAAGACCTACAGCTGTTTAGGCCAGGCTGCTGCTGCCCTGAACATGTTGGGCCTTCTACAGGCCTACCAGGCCTCCCTATTAAAGGAGCTGGATGCCAAAATCACCCAGGATTCAGTCACTGAGCTCAGAAAAGCTACTGACTTTGTCATGACCCTATCCAGATGCGCCGCCCAGGCTGTTGGCAGATCAATGGGTTTTTCTGTTTGCATCCAGAGACATTTATGGCTGAATCTAGCTCAACTACAGGCTGAGGAACACAGAGCACTACTAAACACACCTGTGTCCCCCTCAGGCCTCTTTGGGCCTGCTGTTGATGACATGCGCAAGCGCTTTGAAACAGATAAGAATACAGAGGCAGCTCTCAAAGACATGATGCCCAGACGGAGATATGACAGGAAACCCGCACCTCCATACTCCTACGGGCCTCAGCAGCAGCACCAACCCCGGCCTAAGCATCAGCACCCTCGCCAGCGTTCTCTCTCAGCTTAAGGGAGACGCGCACCAGAGAGGACTGACCACCCACCTGCCAGGACTGCACCTCAGCCGGCGGTGGGCAGAGGCTGGGCCAGAGAGCGATTCAGGCCGAGGGCAGTGGGCCGTGGGCACCAGCCCACAAAGGAGAGACAGGCCTGATGCCATTATAGCTATGAAGAGGGCGTTTCCAGAGGACTCTGTTCCGTTGTGTCTCTCACTGAACACTCTGATGGAAGAGCATGTGAACAGTTTTGCCCCCCAGCCCAAGATGGCGCGGGTCTCCACTTCTCATGTCTCCCCCCGCTCTCTTACACACGTAGGGCTCCCCACTCCCATGTTAACCTCAGTGAGTGCCCCCCCTACTCTCACCCCACTAGTACACCAAATCACTCCCATGTCCAGTACAGGGAGTGTGGTTCCTGCTGTTGTCCCACAAACACAAATGTCACATCTTTCTCAACAGCATTTAATAAAGTCAAAAACTGTGAGGTTTCTCCCGTTTTACACAACCAGTCTGTCTCATTCTCCCACTCTGTCTCGCTCTTGCACACAGAGGAAAGATATGAGCCCTACACGACTAGTAGAGTCTGGGACAACATGCATAAACAATATAATGAGCTTAGGGCGCCCCCCTGTGGTGTCGGTAGGGAAGCCAGTGGACCACTTAGAGACATGGCGCGCATGCGCAGGTCCCTGGGTGGTAAAAACTATGTCGGAAGGCTATGTTCTTCAATTCGCACGCAGCCCCCCTCCTTTTATGGGCATAGTGGTCTCTACGGTACAAGACCGGCAGGTTCATGTCTTAAAACAGGAAATTCTGTCACTCCTGGCAAAGGGGGCTTTAAGACGTGTTCCTCCGTCAGAAGCGAACGACGGTTTTTACAGTCGGTATTTTCTGATCCCAAAGAAGGACGGGGGTCTCAGACCAATTCTGGACCTACGGCTGCTAAACAAGAGTTTAAAAAGGCTTCCCTTCCGCATGCTCACACATCAACAGCTTTTTCGAGGTATCCGTCAGAACGATTGGTTTATTACCATCGATCTGAAAGATGCATATTTTCACGTCCCGGTTACAGTGCGCCACAGAAAATTTCTGAGGTTCGCATTTCAAGACGAGGCATACGAGTACCTCTCGCTGCCGTTCGGTCTGAGTCTGGCCCCAAGGACCTTTTCAAAGTGCATGGAAGCGGCAGTAGCCCCCCTGCGCCCGAGAGGGATTCGTCTATTTTGCTATTTAGACGATTGGCTAATTGCGTCCGAGTCGAAAACACAGGCAGAGAGGAATGCGAGGATAGCTATATCCCACTTAAACTCCCTCGGATTGATGATAAATTGGGAAAAGAGCTGCGTGAGGCCAAGCCAACAGACTCTGTTCCTGGGGCTGGAATTAGACTCCACACTGATATGCGTAAAGCTGTCGGAAACAAGGATATCTTCCCTTGAGGCATGCGTGGCAAGGTTTCGGCTGGGCAAACGGGTTCAGGTCACCCTGTGTCAGAGGTTACTAGGACTCATGGCAGCAGCGGTGGCTGTGATTCCGTTGGGTCTATTGCATATGAGACCCATACAGGAATGGTTCCTTACGCACGGTGCGCACCCCAAACGAGACAGAGCGCGCTGGCTGTTAGTAGACAGACAGTGTTGGCGAGCCCTTTCTCCGTGGAGAAATCACTCACTACTGTCAGTAGGCGTGGTATTAGGCCCAGTTCTCTGTCGTCGGGTGATTACCATGGACGCGTCGAGACGAGGTTGGGGTGCAGTATACGAGGGAAGGATGGCGAGCGGTTTGTGGAGGGGTGCACAGACGCGCTTCCACATAAATGTACTGGAGCTCTTAGCCCCATTCCTAGCTCTGAAACATTTTCTGCCGTATGTCAGGGGCTCACACGTTCTGGTGAGAACAGACAACGTCAGCACAGTATCATACATAAATCGTGCAGGCGGCCTCCGTTCGAGACCGATGTCCCAACTGGCCCGCCGCTTGATGTTATGGTCTCAGAGCCGGCTGCTGTCGCTCCGAGCGAGTCACTTGCCGGGGAGTCAGAATCATGGTGCAGATCTGCTCTCCAGAGGGAAGCCCCGCGCAACGGAATGGAGGCTCCATCCGGAGACAGTGATTCAGATCTGGGAACGATTTGGCGAGGCAGACGCCGACCTGTTTGCAAGCCGAGAGGCGACGCAATGCCCGTTGTGGTACTCGCTACGGAGAGACGACCCTCCACTAGGCGTAGACGCTCACGCTCACCAGTGGCCAGGCTTGCGCCTTTACGCATTCCCTCCAATCCCGCTGATTCCAGCAGTATTGGACAGGGTGCGCGAGGAGGGAATCTCGCTATTGCTAGTTGCTCCTCGCTGGCCCAGCCAGATATGGTTCGCGGACTTGATGGCTTTAGTAGTCGGCACTCCGTGGGAAATACCATTATGCAGGGACCTATTATCACAAGCGAAAGGGATAATTTGGCACCCACATCCCCAGAGATGGAAACTATGGGTTTGGCCCCTGAGTGGAGAGCACTGTCAGATCGGGGAATTCACGCGTCTGTAATCTCCACAATCCAAAGTGCTAGAGCCCCCTCAACGAGGGCACTTTACACTTATAAATGGCGCATCTTTGAGCAATGGTGCGCCGCGCGTGGAGTTAAAACCCCTTCTGCTGCCCAATAGCTGATATCCTGCTGTTTTTACAGGAGCTGTTTGACAAGAGTCTCTCGCCATCTACCCTTAAGGTTTATCTCGCGGCTATCTCGGCGTGCCATATGGGTATTGATGGTGGCTCCCCGGGTAATCACCCACTGGCTTCTCGGTTCCTTAAAGGCGCGAGGAGGTTGAGGCCGGCTTGCGCTCGACTGATGCCAAATTGGGATTTAACTATAGTGCTAAACGCCTTGTGCCAGACTCCGTTTGAGCCCATGGAGAGTGCGCCAATTAAACTGGTCTCCTTAAAGACAGCGTTTCTCTTGGCTATAACCTCTGCGAAGCGCGTGGGGGACCTTGCGGCTCTGTCTGTTAACAATGTGTGTATGCAATTTGCAGAAGAGGATAGCAGTGTGACACTATGCCCCAATCCAGCATATCAGCCAAAAAATATTTCCTCTCACTACAGGACGAGGATTATTAGGCTTGCTGCTTTTTCTCCCCCTCCGTTTGCGTCGGAGGATGTGCAGGTTTTGAATAGGTTGTGTCCTGTCAGAGCCTTGCGCATTTACGTGAACCATACGAAAGACTGGCGGAGCTCTGAGCAGTTATTCATATGTTTTAGAGCTCAGACTAAGGGTCGCGCTCTCTCCAAACAACGCTTGGCGCATTGGATAGTGGATACTATTTCCATGGCCTACAGTTTGGCACAGAAAGAGCTTCCACAGGGGCTACGCGGACACTCTACACGTGGCATGGCAGCTTCGGTGGCGCTTTTGAATGGGCTATCCATAGAGGATATTTGTGCGGCAGCCAGCTGGGCTTCCCCTCATACCTTTGCCCGTTTCTACAATCTGGATGTCACTCAGAGCGTTGCGCATAGTGTGTTGTCAGTAATGACGTCCTGTAACCCACAAGCACCTTCATAAGTTATATATGTAGCCTATTTTTATAGCCTACTATATATATACATATTTTCCCCACGGCCATCCTTGCCTTAGTTTATTGATCCCCATGATTTAGGTCAGCGCATCAGTATCATCAGTCATAGTGTTATGGGCCACGAGATGTGGTTTTTATCTCCTCTGTGTGGTTAGGGACGCGGACGGGCTCAGCGTGGGGGGTATATGTTCCCATATGTGGTGACGTCGAGGTCTCGACTGAAAGAGAACGTTGGGGCTATGATATAGCCCTGGTTCTCTGAGGGAGAGAACGAGATGTCACCACAGAGGGCCTCGCCCTGTCCGGTGCCTCAGTGTGTTCTGGCCACCGCGAATTAAGGGTAAATGAGGTAATTTCCGTTGTCACATCATATATATATATGCTCGGTTGACGAGGGATGATTGACAGCTCAATCAGCCATTCTGGCGTGGTTTTAGAGGACTTCGGGGCAAAGCGCCTCAGGAAGGCGTATCCCATATGTGGTGATGTCTCGTTCTCTCCCTCAGAGAACCAGGGCTATATCATAGCCCCAACGTTTTTATTTTTTGAAATCTTTTTATTTTTTTGCTTAGTTTTAGTTTTTATTAGTTTCAGTGTTAGTTTTAGTATTTTTTTGTAATATGGGGTATTTGTCAGGGGCGAGATTCAAAAATTCAAAATACTAGGCTTATGTATGAAATAAATTGACAAAGACGAAAACTAAAGACATTTTCTCTATAGTTTATTTTAGTTAGTTTTGTAAACACACAATACAGTTTCAGTTAGTTTTTTGTAAAGCCTCATTTTTATTTTTATTTCAGTTAACGAAAATGTTTTTTCACACCTAGTTTTCGTTAGTTTTCGTTAACGATAATAACCTTGGTAAGCAAGTAATGTCAGCTTATTTTTCATCGATTTAAAAGAAATTTACTTGAAAGCACCCCTCCTCTTGTTACATAAAAAATATTTAATTGTTGAATCTGTTGCTCAGAGCCAAGGGCAAGCAAATATTAGAATATTAGAAATAGTGATAAGAATGATGAAGATGAGGAGAATGGTGGCGACTATCTGTATTGTAGGTAGAGAGATAACAGTCAAACTATGATCAAAATAGTCATTCTTCTACATTCTATAATTGTGTTAACTTCTTGTAAATGAAATAATGGTGAAGTTTAGCAATTGACAATTTGCTGGGGACCCCCTGGAACCCCCTCGAGGACCCCTGGTGGTCCCCGGACCCCATGTTGCGAACCACTAGTGTAGTTCACCCCATAATGCTGGAGGGTTGTTTCTCAGTACAGGATCGTTTGACATCCAACATCATCATCTAACACCGACACACACACACACACACGTTGCATTAACTGATGCCTGGCTCGATACACAACATATAATATTTATGATAAAAAAAAAAACACATTTGTACACTCATCTTAGACCCCTGCTGTGTGTGTGTGTGTGTGTGTGTGTTCGGTCAACATGAATGTATTGATTTTGCTTTGGGAACTGATCGAGGTTCCATTACAGAAGAAAGCACACATGTAGAGTGCATTAAATTATAATATGTAGTACATTTATGTGCAGGATATGCTGGTTATTATCCCACTATCAGTCAAGTTCAAAAACTTGTAGCGGTGCTATTAAGATACAGAACCTGGGAACAGCTGCAGGAGAAGAAAACATCAATTTCAAAGCTACAATTTACCATATCGAGGGCAACAGATGGTGATGAAGATACATATCCTTCACCTGTTTTGGTTCATTTGTGCCATCTTTTTCATTTTTTTGCGTATATAATTTCATAATTTGCGAAAACAAATTAACACGCCAACAATTTAATGAAATGTATGTTTTTAAAGCTTGTGCTCGATTGAATTTAATTACAAGTTTCAAACTGATCTCACCCACTTACCATAATAAATTGAGTTTAGCTGATTGCACTGATTTAGTTTATTTAGCCTGATATTTTGTTGAATTTATATATAGTTGAATCAGGCTTTTGATAAGGTACAATAGATAGAGATTCATTAGTGAAGTTTTACTTCAGGTAAAACAGAGGATGAGTTCCCGAGGCATTGCATTCAGATTATTAATACAAAATATAATCAACTAATAAATTGTGATGTATTATTATAGATTACTGTAAGCTACCCAGCAGTATATAAAGTAGTGGAAATCAGCGCCACCTTTTCCAGCTGCAACATTAAAGTGATGCTTACACATTAATGCATCAATAATTATAATTCAATAATATAATATATACTGTATTATTCTGAAATGGGCCATTCTGCATAATGAGTACTTTTACTTTTGTTGCTTTAAGTACATTTTGATGCTAATACTTTTGTACTTTTACTTAAGTAACATTTTGAATGCAGGACTTTTACTTGTAACATTTTTAGTATTTTAGTATTTTTTAGTATTTACACATTTTAGTATTTTACCACAGTATTTTTATACTGTGGTATTTCTACTTTTACTGAAGTAAAAGATCTGAGTACTTCTTCCACCACTGGCTACTGTTATTGATAGTAAGAAACTGGATGACGTTATTGAGAGCTGATGGACCCAACTGATGTTAGAAAGAAATAAAAGCTATTCTCATATATGACAACTGCACACTTAAACTGATGAAAACTATAAACCAAACCTTTTTTTTTTTTAACCTGAAGAACGATAATGCGCACGCTCATGTCTAATAAGGCTTTCAATAAACTGCATACTAAGCCATCAAAAACTGAATAATTGATTTTTAGTCATGGCAACTACAAAATAATCAAATCTGAAGCTGTGAACACCCCCGCTTTTGGAAATACACTGGTAATTATTGTGTGTTATTGTATTTCCCCAAGTCTCCAATCTCCCGGACGCCACACACACACACACACAAAAAATGTGAAATGTGAAAATGTGAAAAATGTAAAATGTGAATTACTGTAGGTCTTAAAATGTTAACAATGTTTTGTTTTTTTTACCGTATCGCCGGGCTTGACGGACACGGCCACCACCGCCCCGGGCATCGGCGAGCGCAGGATGCTGCTGGTGTCTTCTGGAACCTTCTCTGGCATATGGGAGCTCAGCTCTGCAGCCAGCTTGGACAGAACACGGACCTTAAACTACATACACACACACACACATACAACACAACACAGATATTAGAAACACGGGAGCACAGTACTACAGAAGGATGCACCTTACCTTTAGGCTAAAATAGAGTATTGTTTTTTGAGAATTCCCCCAGTAATAAAATCCAGGGTATGTGCAGGTTTCAGGAAGCTAAATTTAAAGGTCCCATATGGTGTAAAACAGGATTTCCCTTGCCTCTTTGATTATAAAGGAGTTGGATGTGCTATCTAAACATCATGATGATAATAAGGTGTATTGTGCCTCATTGTAGGGCTGCAACTAACGATTATTTTCATTGTCGATTAATCTGTCGATTATATTCTCGATTAATCGATTAGTTGTTTGGTCTATAAAATGTCAGAAAATGGTGAAAAATGTGGATCAGTGTTTCCCAAAGCCCAAGATGACGTCCTCAAATGTCTTGTTTTGTCCACAACCCAAAGATATTCAGTTTACTGTCATAGAGGAGGAAAGAAACCAGGAAATATTCACATTTAAGAAGCTGGAATCAGAGAATTTTGACTTATTTTTCTTAAAAAATTACTCAAACCGATTCATCGATTATCAAAATAGTTGGCGATTAATTTAATAGTTGACAACTAATTGATTAATCGATTAATCATTGCAGCTCTACCTCATTGCATTCCAGAAATATTTATAGTATATTTTTGGCAAACTCTTATGAATGGGGCCTCTGATGCCTAGCCCTAACCTTCAGCATTCATTTTTGTTATCACTGAAGTTCTAGTCATGTTAACACTGACCGCTCCTCATCCTCCACTCCTATTATTCCTCCTTCTCAGCAGACCGCCATCCTCCGCCCTGTTTTCCATCCCGAGCCAAGCCTTCGTCCACTCCGGCATTTTTAATTGGCGGCTTAATTAAAACAGGCCTGGCTCTGAGTAACTGAATCCGTCCTCGTTAAGTCACAGCCTCTTTAAGCAGATTAGAGATTCATTAGACTGCTCAGCCCTCTTAGGAGGAGAAAGAGGGAGCTCACCACTATGAATTCAAACTTGTCTAGGGGTGGAAGGGACCGAGGGAGGAGAAAGTCTAAGTTAGTGATTTTCAACTCGACAGCATTTCGGCAATATTTTTGTTTGGTCTCTTCAGCAAAATTCATGTCACATAAATCAGTGATTCTCAACCTTTTTCATATCAAGGACCCCTAATTTAGTTTCTTTAGGGACACAGACCCCCATTTGATGAGATTTTGTCTCTCAAACCCAAATCTGAGAATATTTTTACTGTTAGATATGATTTTGTCCAGAATTCCATGACTATCTGTATTGTAGGTAGAGAGATAACAGTGAAACTTGGATCAAAATAGTCATTCTTCTACATTCTATAATTGTGTTAACTTCTTGTAAATTAAATAATGCTGAAGTTTAACAAGTCTTCAATTTGCTGGAGACCCCCTGGAACCCCCTCAAGGACCCCTGATGGTCCCCGGACCCCACGTTGAGAACCACTGACATAAATCATTGTGTCATCAAGCAAGAAGGCCAGCAAGCGAGCTGAGGGGCTTGGCCCATATTACATTCACTTCAAGGAAATTATTTAAATTTAAAGGGTCATTAAGTAATCTATGACCTCTATAGGACCAGTAGGAACAGCTAGTCTAGTCATGTCTATGGTACTTAATTTAAATTGAGGGTAACACTTTACAATAAGGGTCACTAAGTTAAGGGTTAGATAATGCTTAATAAGCATGAACTAACCCTTAATCAACAGTTAACTAATGTGTCAGGTAATCATTTACTAATGGTGTTCATGTTAACTAAGGTATTCATTTATACATTATTTAATAGTCATCTTTATAAACTATTAAATAATGTATAAATTAATACCTTAGTTAACATGAACACCATTAGTAAATTACACATCAGTTAACTGTTAATTAAGGGTTAGTTAATGCTTATTAAGCATTAACTAACCCTTAACTTAGTGACCCTTATTGTAAAGTGTTACCAAATTGAGTATGATAATCGTGTTTGACATTTTTTCTATTAACATTTGAGCAAACTAAAGGCCTGAGCTCACTCCATGGCACATCAGTGACCTCACTCTGCAAACACCTCTGGCTGAAACAGATATTACTTCTCTACCTTAAAACAATCTCTGGGGCAAAACACAAAGCTGCTCAAACAGAAAGAGCAGCCCTCCCAAAGATTCCACCGCACCGTCTTTTAGCCTCGTGTCTAAATCCCTCCCCGACAGGAACACCCCACAGGCAGATTCAGTAGAAACACACACAGCTTTACCGCAGTTTTCCCCCGGACGTTCCCAGGAATACAGGACACGGTCAGGAAGAGTAAATCAGGGATAGCACTACAGAAGAGGACGGGAAGGTAGGGATGTTGGAACAACCCGGAGAACGTCAGCGCTCCAGGAGTTCTTCTCAGCACGCCAAATTGCTAAGAACGCGACACATTCAAAGTGAGGCCATTGCTTTAGCTGGATCCATCTTGCATGGTTGTCAATCGGGACATTGTATGCTCACGCAGGGGTTCACAGCCAACACAAAAGCAGGAAGACATTAGGTTCATGTTAGCTTGACGCTAAAACCGCAGGGGGTCTTTAAACAATGACAGTGGCGGGACTTCCTGTGCCACTGGCAATCTTCCTGTTAGTTGGTGGCTGGCAGAAGAGTTCTTGAAGGATTCAGAATTCTTGAAGGCCTGGATTCAATAAGGTGCTGCAGACATCTTGGTCCATACTGACTCGATAGCGCAACTCGGTTCCCGCAGATCTTCCCGTCCTGCTCCGCCTCATCCCCAAAGGTCTCTACTGGGCTGAGAGGACTGAACTTGAGCTACTGTCATGCTCCTGAACCATCTTTGTCCTGCTGGAAGTTTCCATCTGACACGTTGTTAACCAACCGCCAGTCCCAACAGAAACCGGGATTCATGTTGTCAGCCTGCCATCAGCATGGCAACAGAAACCAAGGGGCCTGTATCATGAAGCGAGGTCAACATAGCGTATCTTTATGACAGCTGGCTTCACAAAACCGAACAATGGAAAATTAAATAGAATGTAAGCACACATCTAGAATATAACTAGAAATAACCGCCTCGCTGTTTTGTCATAATTAGCGTATGAATTCTTGAGTTATGGCCAAAAGCGTCTTTTGTGAGGTCACAGTGACCTTGACCTTTGACCTTTGACCACCAAATTCTAATCAGTTCATCCTCGAGTCCGAGTGGACGTTTGTGCCAGATGTAATGAAATTCCCTCCAGGCGTTCCTGAGATATCGCGCACAATAAAAAGCAATAGACAATCAATAATTGTGGGATTATGTTGACAATTTCAACACGTTAAGTAGACAGTGATAGTGGGTATGAAAGAATGTATGAAGAAATTACTAACATTTGTGTTCTTAAGAAGAACAAACGATTATAATGAGTAAATATGAGCAATACACAAACATAATTACAGCAACAAGTAACACTGCTGCCAAGGCTAGAGAGGACTGCAGGGGGTAAATTGCAGATAGTGTCAATGTGTAAATAAGTAGGCTCATCACTGCCCCGTCATTAAGGCACAGTGTTCATTTTCACTGACACAGTCATTTGTGACGCGTTCTATCATTTTCAGTCGGAAGTCGCAACGGCGCATTTGTGGATAAACGTGATTTTACGAGAAAAGATCTATTTTTGGCTGTTTTGGGGTTTCAACAGATTTTAATAAAATAAAGCCTTGGCTTTCAGTCTGTGTAAAAAATATTGTGAAATTCAACCGGTAAATATAGTTTTGAAGCTCGTAAAGGTAGGGTGACAAGCAGAACTACGAGCTTAACGTTAGTTTGTCAACAAAGCTCGCATTCCTCATGTTGCCAGGTTTGCAGTTTTCAATGTACTTGGAAATGTTCTAAATACTGTAGGACTTAAAACGCTGTTTATAAAGTTTGTCAGGGTTGTATTGTGGAGTTTTGTTATTGGTTTGTTATTTTTGACTAGTTTCATTGATCATTTGAATGTTTATGGGTTGGGTTTAATTGACACTGGGAGGGTTTTGTCGCTACGAACCTGGCAACACTTCTCCCCGTCCCTCTCTCCCCTTACTATGGTGTGTGTGTGTGTGTGTGTGTGTGTGTGAGTGAGAGAGAGAGAGAGAGAGAGATTGAATTTAAATGATATTATTAAATATCGCGCAATGGACTGATATAATATCAGACTACTTTTTAACACTTAATTAATTGACTTTAAACTTTGAGGCCCTTTTTCTCAAAAACATAGTTTGGAAACAGTCAAGACATCAAGGGGTGCATCTCACTCAATCTTTGGAGTACAAAGATAATTTTGATATCACCAGAAAGCTTAAATTCTTCTCTTTCCAACAGTGTATTCAACTCAAAATGGTTTGAGGGGTCAATGTGACTGGAAATGACAGAGCAGGTCACATTTGTCATCACACTGAGACTGCGAAAAGACTTTCTATTCATAAAGTCAAAGAACAGCCCTTATTAGTGTAGTATCTTTTAATTCAATAGTATCCCCCTGTAACTTAAAGTTCTTTTTATTCCTCGTCTCAGAGGCCACGGGATCCTCTAGGAGCTGATTGGTGACAAGGCTGGATTTGGATTCAATAGCCTGAACGCAAGCTGCTCCGGAGCGGGTTAGCTGTGCAGCCTCAGTTACCATGGTGATCTGCCCAGGTGATCTAACCCCCCTAAACTCGCTTTGTGAGACAGATCTCTGGATTCATGTTAACCAGCGTATCAGCATGCCACGACAGAAACCAGGATTCATCAAACCAGGCCATGTTTTTCCACTCTTCAGTCCTAGTTTTGGTGATCATGTGACCATTGTAGCTTCGTGTTCTTGTTCTTAGCTGACATGAGCGCGAACCAGCATGGTCTTCTGCTTCAAGGTTGGACCTGTTGTAGTTCTGAGATGCCCTCTGTCATCAAGAGAGAAAATCCCAGGATGCACCAGCAATCAGACTACATTCAAAATGGTTTAAATCAGCCTAAATCAGTCCATTCTAACATTTAGCCCAACGGTAGCTGAACCTCTCCATGTCTGAATGCTGCATACTTGTGCTTCATTTATATCCGACTCGCCGTCTGGAGGAGCATCAAGGAGGTAGACCGAATAAAGTGAACGGTGAGAGTGTGTGTGTGTGTGTATAATTACAATCACACATCCAGACACAGGCAGCCTTACCGATGTGCCCAGGTACTGCAGAGTGATCTCTCCTGAAGCATCTCTGGACAGACACTAGGGAACAGAAGACAAAGCAGAATCTGTCAAAACAAATTTTATAATTATGTCGTGAATATAGCTTTAGCGGCCTGGTTTCCATATCAGAAGCCTGACTTCCACTAGCGAGAGCTAGATGAGTCTTTACACAACTCATTATCCAGCACAATATTACTGTAGTGTGACTGCAGCGTGTTGCCAAGAGACATTATCTGTCAGCTGTGCTAGTTTAAACTAATAAAAATGGCTTTAAATCCTGTGTTATAGTATGTTGCATGATCCTTCAGTGCTACCATAATATCACAATACCAAACCCTTACAATACATGGGATATTTCTGAACTATCTTACTATAGAAACTAACTTGAGTATCAAGAGTCATGCTCCTTACAGGACATTAATATGTGACAAAACATCCATGTCATTATGGATAAAGAGTATAACAACAAGACACACTTGTAAAACAGCTGGTTAGTTTGCCTTTAACTTCCTTCTAGGGATGGGACTCATGTCACGATACGATATGATACACAATATGTGGTTCCCGATTCAATACAACCACGATATGATGTAATAAATACAAGTTGAATGACAAGTATAACTGTGCAGAATTGTGTTTATTTCTGAGCCACAAATCTTTCTAGCAATGGCATTGGCTTGCTAGAATGTAAACAATTTAAAAATCTCTTTACAACGTTTAAACAATATAATTTCAATGGAGTGCTTGTGAAATTGCAGCAAGCTAACTCATTTGTGATTACTACAACAGAATAAATTATAGCTAGTATCTAGGGCTGGGCGATATGGTTGAAATCAATATCACGATAATCATAAGGATTTTTCTCGATATCAATATATATCACAATATGGTTCATGTATGCAAAATCACGTTAAATAATCAAATTAATGTTCATCTCATGGAACCGAATGGTAATGTTGTGATGTCAGGTGTGATGTCAAACAAAACTGAAATATTCAAATAATATTCCTGCCATACCTCATTTTATGAGAGTTTTTCAGTAAAATTTGCTTGTCATCATCAATTTAGACAGCAGAAATATGTCACGATATTAAAATATCTTCATATCATCACGATATGATTTCACTGAATAAACTGACAATAAACGATAATATTGAATTATCGCCCAGCCCTACTAGTATCGCGTTTCATTTCCTGCCCCACGATACATATTGTCACTTTTTTGTATTTTTAATTTCGATATATCGTCCCATCCCTACTTTCTTCCATTACTATACTGCTCCCACGTTTTTTTTTCCTGCACTCATACATGATAGTGTGACAACGTAATAGGGTTAGTGTTGTGACACTTGGACTGGCGTAAAACATTAACAGCTTTAGTACCATTAATTGCAAATATGTGGTTAATGGAAAATAAGACGTGACAAAGTATGTACTGTTCACATACAAATCTGAACCTGTGTGTGTGTGTGTGTGTGTGTGTGTCTCACCTGCAGCATCCTGTGTGTGCCGTTGACGGTGAGCGGCAGCAGGGGCGAGGCCAGGTTCCACTCGCCACTGACCTCCACCCTCCCTCCATCCACCACCACCTGCAGAGAGGCAAACCCGCACAGCATTATAAGTACATTTTGATTTTTGGTTACTATGACTATTGGGATCATCATCTCATTTCCCTGTGTTAGTAGTAAGCTACTAATGCTCAGTCAAAGTTAGCTGGTTTATACATGGTAACAGGGAGACTCAGTCACAGGGTATGAAAGGCTCATGGAGACAGATTAATAGAGAGCGCATCCATCTGTTCTTTAAGTCAGTGGTTCTCAACGTGGGGTCCGGGGACCACCATGGGTCCTTGAGGGGGTTCCAGGGGGTCCCCAGCAAACTTACAAAAAGTTAACACACTTAGAGAATGTAGAAGAATGACTGTTTTGATCATAGTGTCTCTGTTATCTCTCTACCTACAATATAGATAGTCATGGAATTCTGGACAAAATCATATCTAACAATAAAAATATTCTGAGATTTGGATCAGAGAAACAAAATCTCATCAAATGGGGGTCCGTGGCCCTAATGTGGACTAAATTAAGGGTCCTTGATATTAAAAAGGTTGATAATCATTGCTTTAAGTGGCCTTTCTGCTTTTAAACTTTTCATTTCACTACTTTCTCAACAACACTGACAGCTCACAATACCAGAAACAAATGTCACAATATTTTCGACCCAATACCTGGTATTTCAATAATGTGACGCATCGATAATGAGTACTGGCACTTTCAGAAGATATTTACACATGAGAACATTTTGAGAAATGTGGATAATGTGGATATGATGGAGAAGCAGGTAGAGGCATTCGCTAGAACTGTCAAATAAATTCAAATTATAAAAAGGAAACTCTAACACAGCTTTGAAGACCAGGAAAAGACAACATTTAAGCTATATCACAATATTATGACAGGATCTCTAGTCTGATATCATGATATCGATATTTTCGCTATATTGCCCAGCTCTAATTTCTGATAATGTGTTATGAATTTCATAGTCTATATGATTAGAAACAGTTGAAGGTTAGGCAGCCATAGGGACAATATGAACAGAAGGCAGGGCTGTTTCTGCTGGCTGGGCACTTATACATGATGTGTTGTTGTTAGCAGGTCTGGCTAAAATACATCATTTCAATAGGTGATCGGATTTGTGATCACTTCATTACACCGGTGCTAAATTGGTAATTGTCCCCCAAAAAATCTGATCAGTTTTTTGGTTATCTCTACTATTCTCAGCTCACTCTTTATATTAAGTTTATTATGATTTAGCTAGTTAGTTCTTATACTTGCTATTATTGGCGTGGAGTTTCCATGGGATCCTGCGTGAACCCATGGGAGACACTGTTATGTGAGAAGAGTGTGTGTGTGTGTGTGTGTGTGTGTGTGTGTGTATGTGTGAGAGAGAGAGACAGACTCACAGTGTAGGTATTTCCTGATCTAGTAACCTCCACAGTGTGACGTTCCTTCCCCAGCTCCACACACAGCTCCCACCGACTACGCTCCTGGCGGGTGGCGGACACCCTGGAACACACACACACACACACACACACACACACACACACACCACAGTTGAGACTCCTTTTATGGTATGACTTGTTTTGCTTTTGTTAACAGGCTCCAAAAACCTTTCCATCTATAAGTCAACACGGTCAGGAATATTGATCTGCTTGCTATTCCCACATCTTCCCTATATCTTTATTATCTTTTTCCAAATTATTTTTTCCCACAGAAATGAATGGCGGCGAGTGAACAGTGACATCTGGTGTTCAAATTGTCAAAAAGACTAGTTTCCTGCAGGGAGCAATAGTTTCTCACATTTTCTCCAGGCCATGTGCTGTTCTAGCTGTGGATATACCAAGAAATCTATTCGCTCAAAATGAAAAAGACTAAAAAGAAAGGTTGGAATTTTCCAAGCTGCCATTCAATTCCCCGATCTGCGTTCCAAATGGTTGTTTTACAGTTGTAATGTTGACATTTAGGTGAAACTGTAAAGTCTGTAAAGTTCACACAGAGTTTGCTTTTGAATGAGAGCGACAACTGCATTCAACAACTGCAATCACTACCGGAAATATTCAGGTATTGAAATTTGAGTGTGGATTCTGATAGTCCAAATAGACACACTATTTGGACTATCAGAACCGCACTGGACAACTGGTTGTTAACGTTATGTAAGGCAGTGGTTCTCAACGTGGGATCCGGGGACCACCAGGGGTCCTTGAAGGGGTTCCAGGGGGTCCCCCAGCAAATTGATGAATTGTTAAACTTCACCATTATTTAATTTACAAGAAGTTAAGACAATTAGAGAATGTAGAAGAATGTCTGTTTTGATCATAGTTTCACTGTTATCTCTCTACCTACAATACAGATAGTCATGGAATTCTGGACAAAATCATATCTGAATATGGCAGCAGCCATATTGGTTTGAAGGCATAAACGTTACTATGGTTAGACGTTATTTATAGCCGTCGAGTGACTCCCATACATGGTTTGCACCTGAAGGACAAGTGTGACAATATGCAAAGGCCTGTTTCGTCACTGCAGAATGGCAATCTGTTGAAAAGCTTTGTTTACATTGTGATCTGGATTAGACAAGATTTCCTTCACTCTCTATGGTCTATGGTGGTTGCTTTGAGGGCAGTGTGTGCAAGTTAGCTACTCAACAATACTTCCAATTTAAAGATACTGAATATTGCCGCCAATATCGACTATCAGCAATATTGGTATTCAAAAACCCATATCAGTTGGACCATAATGCAAATCCCTATGAAGACACCTCATGTTGGCGATTCCTTAATTTTGCCTTTTACTATATAAAGAAATGTATATGTATTAGGGGTGGGACAAAATATCGATACTGGAATATATCGTCATACTTCCTCTTGCGATACGTTATCGATACACTGGCGCAAAATATCGATATTTTTATTAAAACATGCAGATGCTCTGAACGGATTCCCCCGCATTAAGCCTGTTACCATTTTGACTTACCAGAGTCACTACTTAATGACTCCTCGTGGTGGCGCTTATCAAATGAATGAGGGTAAAGTGAACGGCCATCTACTCACCTCTGTCTGGCCGGCTACTTTTATTACTGAATGTCACTAAACGTACACACTATCAGAATTTGGTAGTGACAACCGAATTTATGAATGAGAGTGACTGCGCATATGTATGGTACATACTGGAGCAGACTGAAGTAAAATGACTAGACTGTGTCTGTACGGTTAACAGGAGTCACTCCATTCCTCCGATCTCGTGATGGCTGGAAATAATGTCTGGAACCATAGTAACGTTTACTTCAGACCAGTATGGCGGCTACCACTGCCTGTATTTTTAGTTTGTTTGACACCAGTAACACCAGTAACCAGAGGCGTCAATTTATCCATAAGATCTTAATAAACCGCCACTGACAGCGGCGTCACTTTCTCTTTTTCCACCGCAGGAACTTGATACTTTTAACCGCAGCATCTGGGCCGAGACCGCAGAACTGGTAGGAGCAACTGCAATGTTGAGGAATATAAAATTTGAGAATGTCCCACAACACTTACCTCCGTCTCTTTCAAATTAAGGATGATAATGTTACGTAACATAACGAGTGTCGGGCCACGTAACAACCAGTTGTCCAGTCCCGTTCTGGTTCACACTGCTAACCGAAACCGCTGTCAGATTGGGTAGTCAGTACCTGATTTTTTCAGGTAGTGAGTTTGGTTATAGACTGCGGTTGTCACTCTCCTTAATAACCGAACTGCGTGTGCAATTGCAAGGAGAGTTTCATAGAGGTTTCAAAATAATAGCGATCTCTGCTGAACCTCTGATCGCACAGCGAACGGTTGCCATGGTAACGACGGACTCAACTGAAGCGTTACAGCTGAAACTACTGTATAACGCTAAATACCAGGTATTAGCTGAGGAGATCATTTTAGGGGCTTCATGTAACGCTCCTAAAGAAATTCCTGGCCTTTGATGTTACCACCCAAGTTTAACCAAGTCCCACTGACACTGACTGTTCAAAATATAAATGGGAGAAGTAAAGGGAGGAAAAGGGAAAGATTAGAGGGACTTCTGTTTTAGGAGGTTTGTTAAAGCCAGTATGCAGGTGTTATGACCATGTAAAATTGGGGGCATTTTGCCACTGCAAACATCCCTTAGCCGGCTACTTTTCCCATCTGGCTGGCTACTCAAAAATTTGGGGAACCCCCTGGGCACCACAGTTCCTGCTTTTTGCCTTTTTAGGGGTATTTTTTCTTCTTCAGTTACACAGATATCGTGATGTATCGTAGATGAATTGTCTTGCAATGTATCGAGTATCGCAGAATCGCTGTATCGTGATACCATCGTTATCGTGGGCAACGTAGCGTGATAGTATCGTATCGTGAGTTACTCTGTGATTCCCACCCCTAATATGTATCATTATTTTTTAAGGACAAATAACAACCACAAGAACACATTGTAAGCAGCTGATGGTTGCCTCGTATGTAGTTATTCGCATATGCATATAGTATATTGTATTTTTGGCTCTTGTGATAGACAGATAGATACAAATATTTTGGTATTTACACATAAAAAAAAAATGTCATTCATCCTATCAAGAATTTTGCGCCTTTTTCTCTCCTCCCTTAACTTTATGTATGTGGTTTACCAGTATTATCACATTTATATATATTTTTTTTTTTTCAAAATGGGTTTGTATGTGAACTTGTTAGATAAATGTCATAAGACAACAGTCCTTTTAACTTCCTTTGAGGACTAGATGGACTGAGACGGATATGGACTTGAGGTGATCCTTTCTTGATGCCCTGTTAATGTTTTCTCTTTATGCCGGGACAGTAACCCTTAACACAAAGCTAACTACTCATGACATGTGAGCTGTATTACCCCCTGGTGACCTGTCTGTTCAGTTCTCCTGTGCATTTGTGTTCCACTAAAACAAAAACTACAAAAATAAAGTGATCGTACCTCAGATCGCCCAGGAACTTCTGGGAGCGGAGCTGGGCGGCGATGTGGAGCGCCGCCGCCGAGGCCAGCAGCTCCCTGCGACCCGCCGCCTCCAGCTGATGGCCCTGGAAGCCGTCGGGGTAGACCTCGGGCAGGAAGTTGGTGCTGATGTCGCCGGAGATGAAGCGGGGGTGGGTGATGATCTCCCGCAGCAGGGGAATGTTGTGGGTCACGCCTGGGGAATAGAGAGAAGAAGGATAGAGCAGGTGTCCATGAGCGAGGTGTGTGCCCTGTCTAACTGTATTTGCGCTGCATCGGTTTGTCGGTCTACCTCTGATGACGTAGTTATCCAGGGCGTCCTCCATCTTGGCGAGGGCTTCGGCTCGCGTAGCACCGTAAGTAACCAACTATAAGGAGCACAATGGTCTACTGTTAAAGACCTTTTCTGAGACCAATACTAATGGTTGTAGAGCCATTTGTATGGAGGACCACAAGTGTCACGGAAATAGTAATAAAGCATTTCATTAATTAATAACTAATTGTACAATCAAAATAGGAATTAATAAATTCGTTTAGAAATTAATTTATTAATCTATGAATAAATAGACTAAATTACAAAGTAATTCATTATTTGATATTTTAATGGGCAATAAAAAGAGGAATTATAAAAAGAATTTACAAATGAAATATTAATCCATCAATTAATAGTTCAAATTAAAAAGGAATTTACAAAAACAACCATAAAACAGTCAATAAGTACATCATTTAAAAATACATTAATGAATTCATAAATAAATAATGGAATTTAAAAATCTATTTGAAAATGCAGTTTAAAAATAGAAATAAATAACTGGATTCACAAATTGAATTAAGAATACAGATTTTACCCATTTGCATTTCCCCGCTGCTTTTCCTTTTTCTATTAGCTATTTGATTTTCTTAGTCATTTAGCCTCTCCATTTAGCCTTTCCATGACACTTTGGGCCTTGTGCTGGTAAAACGAGGTAAAACATTGCAAATTAGCCATGGGATGTAACAAGCTCTCTGATTGGTTACCTTCTCCTTCCCACATCCAAGTCATACGTCTGCATATGACATGCCAGGTGATAGCCAATCAGAGAGCTTGTTACATCCACATTTTACCAGCGCAAGGCCTAAAGTGTCACGGAAAGGCTAAATGGAGAGGCTAAAAGGAGAAGCTAAATGACTAAGAAAATCAAATAGCTAATAGGAAAAGGAAAAGCAGCAGTGAAATGGAAATGCAAATGGGAAAGGAAATTGCCCTTTTAAATGCCTGATTAAAATCTGTATTCTTAATTCAATCTGTGAATCCAGTTATTTATTTCTCTTTTTAAACTGTATTTTCAAATAGATTTTTAAATTCCATTATTTATTTATGACTTCATTAATGTATTTTTAAATGATGTACTTATTGACTGTTTTATGGTTGTTTTTGTAAATTCCTTTTTAATTTGAACTATCAATTGATGGATTAACATTTCATTTGTAAATTCTTTTTATAATTCCTCTTTTTATTGCCCATTAAAATATCAAATAATGAATTACATTTTAATTTAGTCTATTAAATAGATTAATAGATAAATAAATAAATTTGTAAACAAATTTATTAATGCCTATTTTTATTGTACAATTAGTTAATAATTAATGAAATGCTTTATTACTATTTCCGTGACACTTGTGGTCCTCCATACTTTTCTAAAGACTACCAATCCAAACCCTTGCGGAATTGTGGCTGTTCAGACCAGTAAAACGTTCCTGTGACTGAAACATATTCAAGTATTGAGCCTAACAGTCAAATAATGACACATGCCTGCAGATATCCAACACTGCAATCTAATTTTTTGTTGAACAATCTCACCCTTAAAATCATAAGGCTGTGCAAAACATTCTAATTGACTATAAACTCTGACCTTAGAGATCATGGGATCGTAATAGATGCTGATGTCGCTGCCTTCCTGGATGCCGCTGTCCACACGAACCTGACGGACCGAGGAGCAGAAAAAGAAAATGTGGATATTCAGTGCAGGGTTCCTACACATTTTCAATTAATAAAATTCCATACTTTTCCCAGACCTTGATTTGTTTTGAAGATTTTGTCTGGTGTTCAATATGATTTACGCAGATAGACATCTTGCCCCTGCTAACTAGGTCATATCACTGTATAGATGAAGACACGGTTTCCATTTTAAAATTCCAGATTTTTCCCAGACCCTATGTTCTTGACTGGATTTGATTTTGGTGGGTATTTGATATAATGCATGCTGACAGCGGCTGGGTAATAAGAGCGTCCCTCTATCTGAACATTATTCTTCACATCAACAAAAACTGGACTCAAAGTGGCTCTACAACAACATACAAGCTAGAATTATGTGTGTATCGGACCTGAACCGCAACATTTTCCATACTTTTCCAGACATTTTTTCAAATTCCCAAACTATTCGAGACCTGGAAATGATCAAATTCATTTTTAATACTTTTCCAGACTTTCCAGACCTGCGTAGGAACCGTGTCAGTGATGATTATTTAACCTTCATTTTGTCCTTGTTTCATGATATGAAACACTGTCGCCACATCATTAGAAACTTGACCAACTGAGAGGGAGGAGGGCGGGACTAACAATACACTTCCTGTCTCAAGGGGAAATATTGGATAGTTGCATACTGCAGCAAGTTTTGATCCCTCGCTTTCTGTGTGGAGAAAATTGCCCACCAGTGACCATACCAACAACCCCATTTATTTTGGACAAATAGTCTCAATCTTCTATGTTGCAGCCCCATTTTGTGATTTAGACTGATAACGTGGCTGTATTTTGACACAAAAGTCTTGCCTAGTGCGGCTTTACACACACACACACACACACACACACTTACATTGCTGAGGTTGAGTGGCTCCTGGTATTGAGACAGCCGTCCGATGGAGGGGAGACCAAAGGACTTGTAGGGGTCCTAACAGAGGAAGACGGAGAATATAGAAACGGATGGGGAACTAGATGGCACTCAGTGGAGCGCATACCTCTGCTAATGCTATGCAGTTGTCAATATATGCCAGTTCTACATGTAGGATTTCCACCAAAAGTTAATAATTTCTTCCGTGCAGTGAATGGAGAGAAAACAGATAAATAGAGAATTGGTGATTTGGGGGTTTTATCATGGAGGAAGATACACAACCCAAGATACTACCAAAGTCCAACATCACTTTAATATTTAGAACTATAAGAACTTGACAAGGATTTCTGATACAAATACACCCACACGGATTATTCAGACAAACAGCACACACACACACACACACACACACACACACAGACCTCGGCATAGACGCGGCTCTCAAGGGCCCAGCCGTTGATGGGGATGTCTTCCTGTTTGTGCAGCAGTCGGTAACCCTTGGCGACCCGGATCATCTGCTCCACCAGGTCCAGGCCGGTGATGCACTCTGTGATCGGATGTTCCACCTGGGGTCAGAGGTCAACAAAAGTAGACAGAACTTTATGCACATGAACCAGTGTGCTTGAGCTGGGTTGAAGCGAATAAATCCTGAGCATCAAAAAAACACATCCACTAGAAAAATGGAAAATCTTTCAAGAATGATCAGTATTTGTCTTATTCACACGGCGGCCATATTTCCTTTATGTCACGCTTGGTGTGGAAAACCCTACATGGAAGACAGTGAAGCAGATATGAACGATGGCAGACTCACTTGGTCATCTGACAAAAAATTTAAATATACACCAAAACTATCCTGGAACATCTTCCAGAGATGAGCAAGATTAAAGCAACTAGATTGAAAGAAACATCTATGATGTTACTCCACAACATTAATGATGGCAGTCAGCTACATCATATTGTTAACATTCTACTTATCTCCAAACCAACCAAGTCTAATTCTTATTCTTAACAGCCTTTATCTTTACTAATAGTACTTCTTTGACAGTCAAATTGTTAATGTTAGCTGTGTCTACTAGCACTAGGTGACTTTAGCTGGTTAAAACTGATACCGTTAAAACTAGTTATAGCAGGATACAATTTACACAATAAGACTTTGTTGGTTTGGAGATAAATATAACATTAACAACATGACGTAGCTCATAGCTAATGTCAATGATTAACATCAATCCAGTTACTGTAGTCTTTGATTTGGACCTTCTCTGCACACCTTCTCTCCGCTGTGGCCTTACTGTCTGCGGTGGCCCAGGTGAAAGCCAGTGAAATTCAATATGAAATATAAATGAAGTGTTGTATATTTAACACTGCCCTGATCATCCGTGCCCATGTGCAAGCACAATGAATTGCAAGCTAGACACGTCAGAAAGGCAAAAAAAGCCAAAGTTCTTGCCAGCAGAACCAGGCTTTATTAAGAGAAGAGGTTGTGTCTTGTGTCTCATGGTCATACATCCACAACAGAGACTTGTACATGTTAGAAACATGTATGACACTTCTCGAGGCCGTGGTGGACAGATATTTCACAGATAATTTACATATTTTTACAATTTAGAATGTTAAAACCTTCGTCATTACGTATTCAACAATTTGTCGCATAATTTCTTTATCATCAGAAACTAGAAATAACCGCCTTGTGGTTGTATGCCTCTGCCAATAAACTTTGTTTTATCATTGCAAGGACAGTCTTTATTTATTGAACATATGTAATTAATGTGATTATTAGGTCAACTTAAAGGATTTTGGTGTCTGCAAAAGTAAGTGACAGCACTTCCACCGTTTTTGTAGAATGACCCAAGATCGTTTTCTCAGCTACAGTGGTAAGCATTATGATGTCACAGTGAAGTTGACCTTTGAACTTTTGGATATAAAATGTCATCACTTCATCATTTTATCCTTGTGTGAAATTTTGTCATAATTAGCATATGAATTATTGAGTTATGGCCAAAAACGTCTTTTGTGAGGTCACAGTGACCTTTGACCTTTGACCACCAAATTCTAATCAGTTCATCCTTGAGTCCAAGTGGACGTTTGTGCCAGATGTAATGAAATTCCCTCCAGGCGTTCCTGAGATATTGCGTTCATGAGAATGGGACGGACGTACGGACAACCTGAAAACATAATGCCTCTGGCCACAGCGGAGGCATAAAAATCCAGCTATTGACAACTATCATACATATACACATGTAGCCCTCCACTGACCTGTAGTCGCGTGTTCATCTCCAGAAAGTAGAAGTTCTTCCGGGAGTCGACCAGGAACTCCACGGTGCCGGCGGAGGAATACTGGACAGCCTTGGCTAGCTGGACTGCCTGTTCGCCCATAGCCCGCCGCGTGGTGGCATCCAGGAACGTGCTGGAAAACACACACCACACTGGGAACTGGGATTCACGTTAACTGTACCAGTAGCATACACACTGTCCACAAAATGGGGAGTAAAACAAAAAAGATCTCCTGGGAAACCTTTTCACATTGCTATACACTCACCGTCACAGAACAATCTTGTTTACCATTTTATTGAAATAAACACACATTAGGCTTAGATGATTTGGACTGGATTATATCTTACACAAGATCTAAATTTGTGTCTCTTCTATGATGAGTCCAGCACGCCTCAATTTTCTTGACCAGTCTGTATCGAAGTCAAAATTATGGTATCTGACAACACAACTACATAGTTTCATTCTTATTAATCAATGATATAGCTCAATATTTCTTAACACCCAAATTACAAATGTAGACATTTGTCCATGGAAACAAATAGTAGGGCTGAACAATTAATCAAAATTTTATCGAAATCGCAATATGGCCTACTGCAATTTTCAAATGGCAGGAGGCGCAATATTTGTTAAAGGTGAAATGTGTGTTAAAATACCATTTTAAAGTAAATATTGTGGTGCTGCAGAGATGTCCTGGCCTACACATCATATTCTACAGACTTAAGAAAACATCTTTGTTTGGTACAGATCCCCGCAAAAATCACACCATAATCATTTTAATACGTTTTTCAATGAAAATGAGAATAATGATGTAAAAATGATCATTCCCTCTAATATCGCAAATCATATCGCAATTGCAATATCAGTCAAAATAATCACAATTAGATATTTTTTCAAAATCGTATAGCCCTAACAAATAGTTGAATATTTGTTTTTTACGACTCATCCCTGGACTGTAGTAACCTTGCTTAATAGTTTCTTTCAGTCCTACTAAACCAAGGTATGGTGAGCTTTCCTCAACACGGTCTCAGAAAATGTGTGACATAAGCATGAACTCTGAAACACAGATAACATGTTGTTCACACAAATAATGTGAAGATTATGTTCCTCCACCATCAAATTACGATTAGGTTTAGGCAAGTAAAACAACTTTGGTTAGGGTTAAGCTTAGTTTTAGACTGGTTAGGTTAAGGTTTTGGTCATGGTTAACTGAAAATGAAAAGTTCGCTCTCAATAGAAAACCTGCTGACATGATTTGGGAACTGAACCCAGGTTATCGGAGTTGAAGGTAAATGTATGCGCCATTACTTTCAAGAGCACATTTTTTTTGTATGTTAAGACATACAATTGTGCTCATTGTACAAAATTTTGTGAGCCCAAACTGGGTTTCCTACTGACCTTGGAGCTTCTTCTACCACCTTCTGGTTCCTCCTCTGGATAGAGCATTCTCTTTCATTCAGCCACAGAGCATTACCGTGCTTATCAGCTAGCACCTACACACAGACACATTGAGAAAAATCAGTTTTGGCGATAAGTATTCATTGACGTCATTTTATTTCATGACTAAATTGTAACGACAACATACATGAAAAAAATATTGACAACAAAAATTACGACGACATCTCTGTTCATTATGACCTGATGAGTAAAGGAGACGAAACAGTTGGCTCTGTTGGGAAGGACAACCTCAAAGCATTGGTTGTTTTCCTTTTTAACCAATCATTTATCTGCAAGTGCAAGTCTAATTCTCACTGCCCCTGGTGAGCGAGCAAGTGACAGAGAGAGAGAGAGAGAGAGAGAGAGAGAGAGAGAGAGAGATAGAGAGAGAGAGAGAGAGACAGAGAGAGAGAATTTGTGTTTCTGTCTGTCTTGTCGTCTGTCTCTCTGGTTTGTGTGAGTGTGAATGTGTGAGCCTGCTTGTTTGTTTGTCTCCATGTGTCTTTCAGCATTCCTCCCCTTTAGTCCTGCCATTCATTGTTCTTTCCCCGCTGTTCCCCTTTCATTTATCTCCCCCTCTTCTCTTTCCCTCTTTTCTCTCTCTTCTCCCAGTCTCCTCATTCTGCCTTTCTAACCAGCTGTTGTCGTCGGCCAGTCAGCCGTGGCATCTTGTCACTAGAAAAAGGAGGTGACCTCAGAGTAAATGGGCTTTATTTAGGCTAGACAGACAGCACATATTATAACATTGGATCAACAGAGAAGGCGAGGTGGCAGGGTGGCATAGTGAGTAGAGAAACTGTCCTTCAACTGTTGGATGTCTCGTCTCCAGTCTCCTGGTGTGTCCACAGGTTTCTTGCGTGCACATTATAACCATTCTAGCCCTACAGTAAAACCTGTTATCCAGACATCAAATTTCCAAACTGACTTGTCTTCTGAGCAGGCATAACATGGCAAAATATCTGAAAATATACTTTATTGTAATTGATGGTATTTCTTTGTTGACACATGCATCTGAAGGTATTTCAACACTATAATCAGCCATTCTGGAGCATTTTCGAATCTAGCCCAATAATGGTAATAGGAAAGTCATTTGCAAGTAATATTTTGAGTACATTTTGAAAACATCAAAACATTTTATTTTTCTGTGCTCTTCATTCTCTTGTGCGACTCCCATTCCCAAGTGGTTTGGATTAACTATGTGGCTTCTTGAGGTTTTCAGATATTCTCACTGTGTCTTAAACCTGCGTTATTCAATAACCAGCATTACTGTGCACAAGAATGTGTGAGCACACACACACACACACACACACAGCAGTAGGCAGTGAGCCTGATCCCATGCTG
>NW_027280686.1:0-45000 GCF_046629955.1 Centroberyx affinis | reverse complement strand
AGGATGAAGGAGGCTCAGGTCATGCAGCGGGTCGCGCGCCGCTCCTCCGACGCCGGGCCCATGGACGACAGGCTGCCGTGCAAAGGGAAAGTCGCCATCTCCGGTCAGTCCCAGCTTGTTTGAACGTCTACGTGTGTGTGTGTGTGTGTGTGTGTGTGTGTGTTAGAGAGAAAAAGGGGCGAAGGAGAGGGAGACCAAGATGGAAACGGGATTGACCAGCAGAGAGATAGGAGAATAAAAGGAGAGTGAGAGAGAGCATGAGCAAAGAGAAAGGGAAATAAATGGAGAGAGAGAGAGAGAATCTTTCCTGTCCCTGCAGTATTGTATTTGAATGCAGAGCTACTCTATCAGGCGCAGGCTGACACCCAGCTTCCTTCCCTCTCTATTATGGGATGTTTTATTCTCATTATTGACCGGCAGTGACCATGGCGACCCGCAGATGCTGCCCGTCACACTGTGAGCGAGAGCAGTCAGATGAATGATGATGGAGCTACTCTATTTGTCTCGCAGTGAAAGGTGAAAGGCAAAGGAAAGGGTGTCTTTTCCAGGATGTGTTTTTCTTTTTGTTGTTTATAGAATGTGATGAGAAGGTGAAGGAGAAAAACATGGGGACACCGCTGCTTTTCTGGTACCCAGCTGGAGAGCAGGGTGTACACACACACACCCACACACACACACACAGACACAGTCAGTGATTGATTATGCTCATGGACAGGAGGTGATTTAGCCAGTGCCTGAAAGCAGCATGGACCGACAGGAACACACACACACTCACATATCCATTAGAGTGAATATCATTTTTACTCTAATCCGCTGTCCTTTGTCTTTACAGATCTTCGTATTCCTCTCATGTGGAAAGACACAGAGTACTTCAAGAACAAAGGAGGTGAGGAGTCACTTTTCTTCAGTGTGTGTGTGTTGTGTGTGTGAAGAAATTCATTGATGGGTTATTAATGATTCATCTCTGAAGGAACTGATGTGTTACTTGCGTACAAGTGTGAAATGAGCAATTCAAAGATGTTGAATTTGTGTGAAATCAGCTGGGTAAGTGTGGCATTCCCCATGACTAGGCCTCCATAACAAAAATCAATTTTTATGTCCATTTCATATTTTAAAACTATGCTGACCCATGACTATGCGGTGTCCACAGCTCAGTTACTGGAGCTGATCACTGGAATCTGTTGCAGCTTCCCAGATATCTCTGCGTTTTACAGGAACTGATTAGAGATGTGAGAAACTCCTGGCAGAACAACCTGCCCCACTGTTCACTCCTGTTGGCTTTGCCTCTTGGCTCCGGGAAGCGGCAGCACGCAGGCACTGAACTGGGTCGTTATTAGTAGGGCAGAGCATACCATAAAAGAAAACAATGAAATCTGTTGTACGTTAAAAGGAACTCCTCTATGTTTTTTTTTGTCCTGTGGAAAACCACCGGTCTGTTTTCTTTCTTACCAAACGGCTCTGTTCAAACCGGTTCCTGTGTTGTTCTTGGCCCTGACACATTTCTGCAGAGCGCCAGTTCAGGTGTTGATGGTGTTTCTGAACTTAAGGGTGCACTGATTATACAAGAGTAGTAATATTTATATTGACTATTAATTGTAGCCCACCTCCCCGTGATAGAGTTAATGTGGGTTAGTCATTATAACGGTCTCTGTGCTCCCTCTCTCCCCTGACAACTTGAATGGAATTAATCTGCATGACCTATGCATAAAAATGAACTCGGGAGACAGGTAGAAGACTCTTAACAAAGCTTAATGAGGCTGTTAGTCAAGGTCATTAAGCGCGCCCAGACATAAACCGAACCCACGAGGCATGGAGGAGTGGGGCATGTTCCTCTCTCACATGTCCAATCATATTTTAAGCAGAGTGAAATTGAACGCACTCATGGAATAATAAGTTTGCAACCTCTGAATATTAAGTGCCAAGGTGAGGCTGATGTGGAAGGGCAGAGGTAGGAGCCGCCCACCTCTCTCAGCCCTTTCAGCTGAAACATTGAATTTTGATGAGAAATACAAAAATGATCATCTCAGTTTGGTTGTCCTGTAAAAAACACACTAGAAACAGTAGACAGTAGGCACACACTGTTCCATTACAGCGATGATACGAGATGCCGATCCTTACTGTGATCATGGGTATGATGGTGATACGGCCCGGTACAAGACATCACCGAATTACCAATAATCACTGGTTATCAAAGCATGTGTATTCCCTGAAAGAAAAAATAAAACAGGAGAAACAGGTTTCTAATTATCTCCCTGTTTACCACAATTAGCATGAGCATTGCTGCAATTCCACTTTTACTAAAGCACAGCTAACAATGCTTTTTGGGAATTATCAGCAGGAAATTATTGGCTGGAAAGCATCATTGACCAATCAGATTGCTTGACTGAAACTCCCCATAGTAAAAGTCCATGTCAAACAGCTGATCCTGGTTCCCACTCACACCACTCAGGTCATATACTGTCTCTGGCCTGTGGTTCAAACACTCGTGAAGGATGCAGGTGGTTCTTCTACGGAGCTGACAATGAATTCTCAAGTGGTTTAATGAAGTGAAAGCTGTTCAGATGTCTTCCACATGTGGCGTTTCAGAGATGTCTGTTTTTCTATTCTCTCACCCTTCTCTCTTTCTATCTTTCCACCTCTCCCTTGTCAGAGCTGCATCGGTGTGCAGTGTTCTGTCTGCTGCAGCTGGGAGGAGAGATCTTTGACACCGACATGGTGATGGTGGACCGGACGCTCACCGATATCTGCTTTGACAACACCATAGTATTGTAAGTATTGTAGTCTGTGCTACAAGCAAACAGCCACATAGTCTGCAATTGTAAAATATGTTAAATTTGAAATACTGGGATGCATACAAAGCTGTGTCTGGATGGAGAAGCACATTCTCCATTCTGTTGTATTGCACTTAGTACTGTACTTGTTGTCATAGAGAACGCACGCTTGTGAGCGACACTGACATTACTATTCATGTATATCCATTTGCAGTAATGAAGCCAGCCCTGGCTTTGAGCTACGCGTCGAGCTGTACAGCTGCTGCTCGGAGGACGACTACTCAGCGGGGAGCACGCCCAGGAAACTAGCCAGCAAGCTGAGCTCCTCGCTGGGCCGATCGGCGGGGAAGAAGCTGCGGGCGGCCATGGAGCCCGGAGCCTGCAGTCCCGTCAGCAACGGAGGGGGAGCTCCACTGCTGCTGCCTGTTCCCTCTGTACCGTAAGTTGGGTTTTACATACTTGCTAGTTTACATTGTTCACTGTGGGAGTAACTGAGAGGCTTATAGAGAGAGACAACACCAATCAAACCAACTTCTGTCTCCTCTCTTGTGTGTTGACAGGGGTCCTAAGTACCATCTCTTGGCCCACACCACCCTGTCACTGTCCCACGCCCAGGACAGCTTTCGCACACACGACTTCACCATCTCAGGCAACGGTGAGTGGCAGCTTCCATCAATCTGTCTCCTCACTATCTTCCTCTTTTCTCTGCCAAATCAGCCATCTGTCTCTTTTTTTTTTTTTTTTTTTTTTGGTCCTTTTCTCCCTCATCACTGTCTTGCTTCTCGTCTCTCCATTCTAATAACTTCCCTTAACTGTACTTACCTCCTCTCTCCTCCTTCTCTCTGTCCTCCCATGTTCTCTGACAGACAGCCATTGTCAAGGTCACAGTAATAAAGGCTGTTCCAGTGAGGTGACTGCTGTGTAAAGCTGTAATGATGCAGGCTAACAAGGGCCCAGACGCTCAGACAGACCGGCCCCTAGTGTTTTATTCATTGGCCCTTCAGCCTGCAGTAAAGTTTCATGGCTGCACTTCATGACACTCCCTCCAGCTGCCGGTCTTTTACACCCCAGTGCTGTGTTTTGTGTGTTGAGGGGGGTAGTATGACGTGGGGGTGAAGTGTGTGTGTGTGTGTGTGCGTGCGTGCACGCGTACATGTGTACATATGTAAATGCATGTGTGCACGCATGTTTGTGTGTGAATTTTGTGTGGCCAGAATGTTATATAGCAATGTTTATTTATTCACCATGTTTATTTTGTCCACCATATCTCTCTCTCTCTCTCTCTCTCTCTCTCTCTCTCTCTCTCTCTCTCTCTCTCTCTCTCTCTCCTCTCTCTCTCTCTCTCTCTCTCTCTCTCTCTCTCTCTCTCTCTCTCTCTCTCTCTCTCTCTCTCTCTCTCTGTGCAGAGGAGTGTTCATACTGGCTGCCTCTGTATGGCAGTGTGTGTTGTCGCCTTGCTGCTCAGCCTCACTGTATGACCCAACAGATGATGAGTGGATGCTTGAAAGTCAAGGTATGTTAGCAGCTATGTGTGTGTGTGTGTGTGTGGACGTAAAACACATTTCTCTCAGCGCTGCAATATTTTTTGTCCTTTGTCCTGATTCATTTGATTTATTTTCTTCCCCGCCACTTCTCTCCTCTTCCCCCTCCCTGTCTCCCTTTGTGTCTCTCTCTCCCTGTCTTTCCATCTTTTTTTGATCTGTTTCTCTTTGTACCTCACAGCAGTTAGGAGGTGACCCTCAGAGTTGGACAAAAGTGTACGCCGTTCTGAAAGGAACAAACCTTTTCTGCTACCACCGGCAAGAAGATGTGGAGGCAAACGTTGAGCCAGCTTTCACTATTGCCATCAACAAGGTCAGAGAGGGAATTGCGTGGAAACAGATAAACTATCTAGTGGAAGACAAATGTTGATACACACCATACTGATACTGGTGTGTTACAATCTCCAGAGCTCGATCCATCTTTACAGAACTCATACAGTTGCCTCGGGCAGCGGTAGCCTAGATGGTAAAGAAGCGAGCTTGTGGATGGTTGCCAGTTTGAAACCCGGGCCGCCTGGGAAGCTGTGGGCAGGAAAAGTGAATAAAAATAAGCTCCTCTGTCAATAACTACTATCAATATGCCCTTGAACAAGGCACTTATCCCTCAGTTGCCCCAGTGGAGCTGCTCAGTAGCCAACAGTAGAAGACTGTTCTAGCACTGAGGAGCTCCTAGGTGTGAATGTGTGAATGTGAAGTAGGGCGTCGCTGAAAAATAGCACGCATACTCAGTCAGTCTTCCCTGGATAAAAAAAAATTAAAACTAAATCTGTTCACTATCTTCCTGGTCTTTGCAGATACAATTAATAAGGCATGATGGTCTGCTCCATCCAACCAGACATCATATTTCTCTCGTCCCGCAGGTTTTCCACACGCATGTCAAGGACAGTCAGTCAGCCAGTCAGGCTCTCCATCATCTTATTTCCTGTGTCTGTCTGTGCGAGTTGATGCCAGTGAGGCCTCTCATTCTTTCCAATGTGACTCACTCAGTCTTTTGTAGCCTCTGACCCTCAGCACAGAGCTGAGCTGGAGCTAAGTCAGTCTGATCAGATCGGATCTGTATGATCCTCTGTTAGTCAGCAGCCTGGCTCTCCTGAGGAGAAAGGAGGGAGGGAGGAATGCGTGAGGAAGGGATGAATGGAACAACACTGCCATCTACTGGTCGTACATAGATTGAGACACATTTGGAATACAATAAGGAGATGAGAATTGGGAGTCTACACCTTTTGTCGGATAATTGCTGAAGGGAAATGGTTCGGAAAAAAGGACTAATTTGTTGTTTTATTAATGAGCCGTTATTTTCAGCGGAGATGTACAATTACAGTTGTTAGTGTAATGATCGCATGTTGCAACACATAATTTGTTCATTCAGAAATATTGGCATTTCTTCCTGATTGTATTTATTTCTGTGGCATGTGATTATATTCTCTGACTGATGTTTACCCATGTGTGTGTTCCCACGTTGCAGGAGACTAGAATACGTGCGTCGGAGAAAGACCCTCACAGTAAAGCCCAGAGTATCTGTATCAGCAACCAGTATGGAGGAGAGGAGGTCACACACACACTGACCACAGACAGCCGCGAGGACACACACCGGTGGATGGAGGCCTTTTGGCAGCATTTCTATGACATGAGTGAGTAGAGATGCTGTAACACACAAGGTGCATGTGATATCCATAGTGGATAGAGGGACTTATCCATCACAAAGGCTCATATTCTGTATCTGCTCCTTAAACAATCAGAAAATTACACAGGATTCCAGCTTTAACACACATTGTGCTCTGCCAGCTTCTGATTGGTTGGGTGACTGATGGGTTGTCTCCATCATACAGGCCAATGGAAGCAGTGCTGCGACGACTTGATGAAAATTGAACTCCCATCACCGAGGAAACCAGCCCCTGTCACCCCAAAACAGGGCTCCCTCTATCATGAAATGGGTAAGACGCCTCCCTCATCATATCACTGCGGAGGTAACAGTCTAAAC
The DNA here is from genome assembly GCF_046629955.1 of Centroberyx affinis. Lineage (NCBI taxonomy): Eukaryota > Metazoa > Chordata > Actinopteri > Beryciformes > Berycidae > Centroberyx > Centroberyx affinis. Next base: position 38,707 of record NW_027280686.1, on the reverse strand, counting down.
ACAGCTGTTAAATTCAGGGAAATGTTGTTCAGTCACCTCTTGCCGTAAGAATAAAGAGTATTATGGACAAAAACAGCCCCAAAGCCAAGGAAAGAAAGAGCCAAAGAAAAGAGTTTCCTTTCCTCCGTGCCTGCGTTGCATGTGACTGTTTGAAGCTTTAACTTGTTTGGGTCCATGTGCATGAGAGATGCTATCACCATTAAAAAGTTTCCTCTCTGAGATCTCAAACTCACACTCTGCTTTACTTCTCCGGACTGTAGATAGATTGGGTCCTATCTCTGACATGCTGACTCACTCTCTCTCTGTTTTCTGTCTCTCTGCCCCTCTTCCAATTTTCCTTGTGTGTCCTGAATCCATCACTCCTGGTTTTCTCTCTTTGCTCCTCCTTTATTATTTCCACGCATCACATGTATCATTCATACGATTTTCACGAACAACACTATATTTCTCATTATCTTTCACTGTTAATTTCTAACGGGGTGAATCATCTTTATCTTTGAATGGGCCTCTTTTTTTCTGCACACTCCGTTATGCCTTACCATTCATTTCCTTAACAAACACATATCAACCCTAATTTCATCATTACCATCCACCAAACTCCATCTGTCGCACACCTCCTCTCCAATTCACCCCTGCTCTCTCGTCAACCCCCCTCTTCTTCCATTCCTCCTAATGCTCCCTGGCAGCCCCCCTTGCCACACCCTCCTGCGAGGGTCTTCTGCTGCAGGATAACGCTGTGTCTGCTGAGATTCGTGCTCTGCTCTCGTCCTATTACAACGACAGGTGAAGTAACAGGAATACAGTAGGGCTCCATCTAAACCATGATGTGGTAAATGTCGCAGCCCAGAGAGGCTGGACTGAGTTGTTAACCTCTCTCCATAACTATTGTTTCAATTAAATGTGTTATAGAATCCTTTTTTGTGACATTTCCTGCTATCGGTCTTTAGCAGCACAGGAAAAAACGTGGTTTGCAGGCATGGCATCCATCCAGTTTGACATACACATATGAAAGTGTCACCTGGGCCCAGTTATCAAAACCTTTCATCTGGATCAGAATTATACAGATTTTCTAATCCCCTTTACTGCAATCCAGGTATTGCTGATTCTGTGTCAGTCTTTCAAAAGATTATGAGATAGGATCATTCTGATCCAGATACCTCAAGATCAAGATTACAGAATCCAGATTTACAGTCTCACCTCTATCTCGCCATCTATTGGACAAATAATGTTATAACATGTCAGGCCAAAAATACAGCTACAGTGAGCTAGATAAAGTCTAAAATAAAGTCACTTATCTGCACAAGCATACAATGCATATAAACTTAAATATAAAATTCAAAGTCTCATTCGATGGCAAAAATGATTCAAAACAAAACTTCCCTTTCTTTGCCAACTATTTTAATTCATTAATTCAATGATTCTTTGAAAAATAAATGTTAAGAGCATCTCTCATTGACTGTCCAGCTGATCCAACAGTTGGTATGACAATTTGTTTTGAAGGTTTTGTTCATTTAATATAAATATTAAATACTGTTTTTAATCTATATACATGACATACATATAGGCTGTATTATAATCATCCTCACCAGTTACATCACAATAGATTGGTTATATATAACGGCCTTCATGTCTCTAAATCCACGCTGAATCCCCCCTTCCAGTGGGATCAAGAATATTCTGACTTTTGATCTTGAAAAACACAAATTAGAAATTTAATCCAATCTGATTACTGAAATCTTATCAGATATGTTTTGAAAAACTGGGCCCAGGCAATAGAATACAACAGTGTAATGACGGGTTTTACTGCGTCTTTCCTCCAGTTATTGAATCATCTGATGACCTCAGCAGTACTGTGTCAGACATTTTGGCTCGGAGGATGCAGGAGCTGGAGCTTCGCAGTCAGCTGGGCACCTCTCCCACCTGGATGTCTCTGTTTGAGGAGGACAGCCCCCAAAGCTCAGGCCGCCCTCGTCCCTGTACCTCTCGCCTGCCTGGCCACAGCCCCCGCACCCCCCACCGTCTGCCCCGCAGCCCCGCGAGCCCCCGCCACTGCCCTCGGCCGGGCCTGCTGTCCTCCGACGCGAGTCTGACCTCGGACAGCGACAGCCACTGCAGCACCAGCCCCTGCTCCCATCACCACGGCTGGGCCGAGCCGTCCTCCAACTTCTCTCTCTTGTCCTCGTCTTCCTCCCCCTCGCGCTTGAGGCCGCGCACTCTGTCGCTGGACGCCAAGCTCAGTACCCTTCGAGGGAGGGGGTACGGAGGAGGAGGAGGGACCTTCCAGTGCCCCTGCCAGCCTCCTCCCTCATCGCTGCTCGCCCCGCTCCCGGCCTCCTCTCGTTCACCCCGGTCACAACGCAGCACCCAGACCACCCTGTCCTGCTCCAGCTCCACCTCCAGCAACAGCTCCAGTAACAGCGAGGGGAGCCACAGTCCCGAGTCATCTGAGGGAGCTCCCTTCTCCAGGCCCGCCCCAGCCCGACGCAGCCTCAGGAACCTCAGGGCCAGACTTGACCCCCGCAACTGGCTCCAAAGTCAGGTATGAACTTGCCTGACAGACTTTCACGCTGGCATAATGGCAGTGGTCAACAACCATGGTTTAACTGGTTTAACATGGAATAACAGTTGCTTCATGATCAAAAACATATGTGAACCAACCTCAGGCAATCTGCTAAACCACATGCCCAGTCCTGAGGAGGATAAGCTGCCTCCACCCCTCCTTCCTGATGGAGGATGGACCATGGAAATCCCCCTGGGGCAAACTGGAATGTCTTCTAACACAAAACACAGGTGACAATCTCTGCAGGCTGCTCTGCTCTTCGCTGGGTTGCCACAATCTGAAGACGGTCCAAAACTAAATGGGAAATACTCTGTTAGCTTTTAGAAGTGATGGGTCAAGCTACTTGGGAGGCAGTGATGCTATGAACTGAGGGTTTGTCCGTCACACATGCCCCAATACTCTGCGTCTTTGGAATCCTTAATTCTGAATCTCAAACTGGAAAAGGTTTTATTTGTCTTCTGCATCAGCCGTCCTGGCCACTCGAGAGTTGTTTCAAGGTTATCTCTATTGATGCACTAGCAGTATTTTGACCGTATGTTTCTTAGCGGTATTTTGTAAGTCATGGTTTGCAGTGTCTGTGCTATGAAAGCCAGTGAGCATGTGGCTAAGCTGAAAACGAGCATGGTTTTCAAAGGTTGGAAACTGTTCAATGTGGTGAAAGGGGTTGATGTTTGTTGCCTGTACTTACTGTGATATCTACTTCAGTGTACTTACCATCTAATATCCACACAAAAGATGATCTCTTACAGCTCTCTTAAAAATACTATGCACCGTTTTGTTTTTTGCATGATTTGGCTTAACGTTAAGGAGTCATGCTGTTTGAGATCATTTCAGCGAGTGAATTTGGTGAAAGCTCAGTTTAAAACAAGTGCTCACATTTACTGTACTGGTTGTTACTGTGATCTCTTCAGGGTAAAAATCTGCGCTCTGGTCCTTACTTTTACACATTTAGCTGCACACTGTTGATGGGAGGCTATCGTCACAATTAGGTATAATAGTTACTTACATACTTAGAACAAAACGTAGAATAAACTGAAATAAACCAAAGGTTACTTATTACTGAAAAACCAAGCCATACTTACAATTCTGCTGCGCTGCCTCATTGCAGTACTGTGGGATTCCATCGGGATATGCGGTACCTGCTTTCGGAAACTCCAATAAAATGTGAAACATTCATCCATCAAATATTATGCAATACAGGAAACGTTTATAGCAAATTATATGGTGGCTGTGTTTTACTTCCTATGAAATTGAGTGTTTGTTCACTTCAATGCCAATTCTATCATTATGATAGTAAGAGCAGGAGTAAATTGCTTCGTTTACACTGCCACCTGCCTCTTTTATTTTATTCAGAATTATTTTCAGAAAACAAAATCATCAGGCTGAAGGTGGCCATGTGAAAACAAAGCATATAGGAGAGTGTGTGTGTCCTGTCAGTGCAGTAAAGCCTATTCTTCTCTGTCTGTTGTTTACTGTGGACTTTACTTTGTTAACCATTTCTCTCTTGGGGCTCAGAACTGGGGCGACCATTTGTACTAAGAATTAAAACTGTCAAATGCTTGAAAACGGCATTTGTTACTGTAAAGTAATTTTTTAAGTTAACAAATAAACCTCCTCTCTTTGTCTTTTGTTAAAATCTATTTTACATTATTGATTTTGTTATAAATGCAGCTATATTGATATATGATTATTATAATTTTAACAGATGATGTGCAGATCTTTAACTGTTGCGATAGATAACATTGAATGTTATAACCATGCAAGAGTGTGTCTCGTGTTAGCAGGCTTTATGTTCTGCATGCACGCCATCCTAGAGTGCGGACGTAAAATGAGAAATGTGGAAATTTCATGTTTAAATAATATAACATTAATGATAATAAATGCTTTATCAGTTCACAACTGTCTCCATCTGTTTCTATCACATCCACATCTGTCTTGTTTACACCACATATGATCCTCAGAAAATAAATCTGCTAATAGCTATTTTACATCAGTTACGTTTAAGTCTATCAATGAAACCTACTGTATTAAGTAGGGACATTTAAAATTTAATCCCAATACAGTGTGTTCCCAGATCAAAATAACCCCATTTCTAATTTTAATTTCTGTACACTGGATAAAAAGAAATCAGATTATTTAGGGAAACCTTTTCTCCTTTTGTACCACAATGAATATTTTTCCTGCAGTGACAGGAAACAGCAAGCTTTCTGTGTCAGATCGGCAGACTACTTAAAGCCTTTTGCACTGTGAGAATGTGATGGATCATATTCTATCCGATTCTGTTCTTCTGCTTGTCTTCCTTCCGGCTGCAACAAATCCCACTGGAGACGCCATCTCAAGTGAAAGACTAAAGATGAAACTTGGTTAAATATAAATATAGAACCTACAGGAGTCCGTGCCGTACAAGCATCCAGAAAAGCAGGTAGAACAGAGGCTTTATTGTCAGTGTTTCGATTTCGAAGCCTTAGATATGTCAATAGTACAAAGCACTGCTACAAACATAGGAGGTAGTAGACACCGAGTCTTCACTGAGCATTGTAATATGCATAGAGGAATACTATGGCCATATAGAACCCAAAGCTCCCTGCTTTCTGTTTGTAGTGCTGAGCTGTACCATTGTTGTGCCATTATAACTTCACCATCGCTAAAAGTATAAAAACCATACATCTAACCCCAACAACCCCACAAATACATATTCTTATTGATATTCAGTATTTAACAGAATCACATATATATTATATAGTGTATGCTCCATATGATGCTGATTATTGACTCATGTAACCCAATAGGGGCATTTTACAGAAAGTTTGGCAATTATATGAATTCTGTTGGATTACATAAGTAAATGAACAATATTACATCAAGTTACAGCTCAGTGAAGGGGGGTTCTCCCCTCCTCACCCTCCATCTGATCCTCCTGATTCAACAAACATTTTGTGTTTGTGCGCTTGTGCTTCCTCCAGCTCTGCCCCTTCTCATTAGCAGGCACTCCGTGGGTTGGACGCCCGCAGCGCCACCCCAGCCAGAGTCCTCCAGGCAAATGTGGAGAACTTCGCGGGGCACGTTCCGGCTCTGTTGATGTACGTGGACGCGATCCGGTGGAGCCGTTTCGCTCCAAAGGTGTTGTAGTGTCCTGGGAGGACTTGGTCCACCTGTTAAGTGGATTTGCCGGTTATGAAAACACTTAGAATACTGATGTACGCAACATGCACTTCAAAATCATCAGTCGTGGCACACTGAAGTGTTATTTCACTGTAAACAGGGTGAATATTAATCTGAATCAATCACCAGCTGGTGGATGGCTCTTATTTAGTGTGGGGAATTACCACCAGGAAAAAGCCAAATGCTGGTAAATCTTTGGCTGTAGCTGGTGACCGATCATTGTTTTGGGTTCTTTTCCATTCTTAAAAAAATGTCTGGCTAAATAATGAATATGGCTGCCACTCCACCTGCCACTGTGGAGAGTGAATAAAGAAGTTAGTTTGCTCTATGATGCTCATATTTATTTATCTAGCACTTCTCTATCATCCATGATCACTAAGCAACATGGGAATATTTGTCATACCTGTTGTCTTCACAGTGTATCTCTGACCCCTGCACTCCTTACTATTAGCTATTGTAATGTTGGTTAGGTCAGAATTTAAGCTTACTCTAAGGTTGCACTTACTGTAAGTCTCTCTGGATAGGAGAGTCAGCTCAACACCTAAAATGTAAATGGACATTTTTGACTAAAGTGCCTTCACAGCATCATTACATTTGATTTTGTCCACCTGAGACCTTTGAGACAATCTGACTGGTTCCCTTGTGCCAACCAAGATCAACTCATCCAAGAATAGAGAGTGGAACTATTTGAAATGATAATTCAGCCCCTGGTCTGTTTCAGCGTTACCTGTTCGCTGTCCACCAGCCCCACCAGACGCTCACAGCTGCTGATGTAGTCGCTGACGCGGCTGTAGGGCAGCCAGTCGATCATGGCGCCGTCATACACGACGTCTCCGCTGAAAAGCAACTTATTGTCCCGGTCGTGGAGGGAGATGCTGCCCCGCGAGTGACCGGGCATGTGAAGCACCGTCAGCTGCCTGTCACCCAGGTTGATTACATCACCTGGGCAGGAGAGACAGAAGATATGGTACCAATATTTTAAAAATCAATCAAAAACACACATACAAACACTGCATGACTTGGAGGTTTATCCCAATCCCATGCCAACTCCCAGACTTACATCCACATTCTGAATCCTAATCTGCATCATAACTTGGCTGGTTAGAATCAAGCCTGGGCAACTTTTTCTTGCCCTCATGACATCTCAAATCACCACAAGGTCCAGGACATTTATGATCGATTTGGGACAGAGTAGATGTGAGTCAGACAGCGTGACTGGAGGCTGAAACCAACACACCGAGCAATAAGATATTCCGGCTGCACTGCAGCAGCGGCTCTGACACAGCAGAACAAGTCTGTAAGTGTATTGACCGACAATGCAGAAATTACACTCGGCAAGAATACCAAAGAGACCAGCAGGTAGAGACTGGCCCAACCAAGGCAGCTCATCCCATAATGAAAGATAAGAAGACATTCTGAGTAACTCCAACCTCTTTTGTAATGTAAGCTTTGTGTACCAACTTTCATGAAAGTCTACAATGGCAAGTTGCCGAACCTAAGTAAGAGTGTGGGTCACGGATAATCAATGTCCAGTGGTTATGACTCTATGGGATGCCTTCCACTTCCTGTTTCTTTCTCTTGTGTGTACTCCTCTTTTCTCCCTTGGCTGAAACAGAATCCATCAAAGTCATCAGCAGGCTGGCCTAAAATAGCATAGCTCTGCAAATACAGATGAAGAATGAGCATCCATCCCAATCCACAAACTATACATCATGCTTATTTACACTGGGCCCCTCTTAACAAATGACTCCTGTCTCAAACCCTTCTGCAAAACCTTCTTGCCTGCAATATAAATGCAGTTACATAACAGAGTGTTAAAGGGACTGCATACCTGTATAGCATTGCCCCTCTCTTCATGTTGTAACCTATATCTGTATATCTCTATAGACAGAAAATGTGATGGATGGTTGGATGGCATCGACAAAACAAGGTTCATGCACCCTATAAGTCAGTGTGGGTGTGTCTTCAGTGTGTGTGTGAGTGTTTATTTAGCATGCCAGTACTGGTCCTCTGCCAAGTCCACTCTGCAGTATAAATCCACCTATGGGAACAGACAGGCCATAATGTGCAAACTGGAATGACTGTACCACGGGGCACAGACGCACCCTTTAGAATCTCGTCTAATTGCATTGGTATCGACCATGATCTTTATCCCGGCAGAAGCATTTACTGACGCAGATCTTTACAGTCGCACAGCAAACGATCTGGTCTCCGGCCACAGATCCTCCACCCCTGCCGTACCACAATCTCACACACACCGGCCAACAAGGGTGTATAAATCCCACCTACCCTCCTGCAGTATGTGTGTGGGCTGCACCGCCTTGACTTTGTAGTGCCTTGCCCTCCATCCCGGACTGGGAGCCTGGACGATCTCCCTGTCGCTGAGCCAGGTGACCGTCTCGAAGTTGTCCCCGTTGGCCAGGGCATCGACCTCGGCGCTGTGGACGCCCACCTGTTGGAACTGATGCAGGCCGCCCGAGTGGTCGAAGTGGGCGTGGGTGGCGACAGCTAGGAGCGGGTTCTTCCTCTGCGGGTCCTCGCCGAGCAGCCCCTTGGCGTTGATGTAGTCAGGTAAGCTCCTCAAGCCCAGTCCCGTATCTATCACCACGTCCTGGTGCGAGCCGCGCAGCAGCCAAATGTTGGCCCGGTTCTCAGACTGGTAGAACCGCTCCTGGATCCAGAACAGGCCGTCTCCGAGCGACTTGTGAGCGTACCAGTCGGTTGCAGACATCCCAGTTCATGCACTTGTCGAGATAAATCGATTCGGGTGTTTACGTGTGGTGATTTCGCGGCGGGAAAGGTGTAACTGGTCGGCGGTGGTATGTTTTCATTGAGGTTAAAATGATGGTGGCCGCCGACACACCCTTGTAGGAGGAGCGCGTGTTCATTGGACGAGCAGATGCGTGACGAAGGTATAAAAAGCGTCTCTATTGGCTGGCCGTCCTCAGCGTCAGTTAGGGGCGTGGCGGTTTAAAAGCCACTTTTTCGCATGATAAGATAGTAAGTGCAAAGGTTTCCACGCCGGTGATGAAGTGAAGTGTTCTCCAGATACAACTTCTAATCAGATTGGGTGGTAAATTCAGTAATGTGTTTACTTGCCGAACAGCATATAAAACAGTGTAGTTAAATGCCAGCGATTAGCACTTGGGAAAAGTGAAAACATGCTGATTCAGTAAAGGCTAAATCCCGTTCAACAGGGCTGACAGTACACAGGCATTCACTTCTCTGTGTCAGGGTTGATTCACTGACAATCCTCTGCTGGGTGTCACAACTTTGGGAATTTCTGTAAAACAAGGGAAATCAAAGGGAAATGTTTTGATAAAGTGGAGTTATAGGCCTACTTAAAGGTAATGGTTCTGATTTATTATTTCAACATCTGATTGAGAACATGCCCCATAGTCAGTGAGACAGTTTCTAAAAGGAGTCGTGATGCCTTGACCTTGCTTGCTGCCACATGTGTAGACACTGAAGGTGACTCAAATCATGTGGACTCTCTGCAGCAGCTGTAGCAGAGACTTGCAGCCATGGCAGGCAGAGGCCGTGGTGTAGCTGCCTTCACCTTCAACATCGAGGCCCTGGGCCTCAGCAGGGGCTGCATGCCAGAAACTAGGGTGGGGCCCAACCCACTGTTTCCTGTAAGTACTGACCACACACTCACACGCACAAATGCAGAGATCCCACGATGACATATCATATTGCAGTATATTATATTAATCTATAAACCCTCAAGGCGTAGTATGGCACAAAATACGAATCGAGAGAGGTGGGAAATGGAGGCTCTGTGCCTAATTCAGTTGACAGATCAGAGAGGCAGGTGCAATTCTGATTGAATTTAATGTGCTCACTGAAATGGAGGCCTGTATTAATACTTAGGTACCAAGTATATTGTGATCTATTTAAACTGCTTGAACGGATGTTAGTAATTAATGTAAATACTGTAGTATGTAATTGGTAAATTGTGAGGTAGTTGTATGTAGCTTCAGTTATTCATGTCACAGTCATGTAAAGAGCGTGCATCCTTTATATAGGAGGGGGCAAGTGCATGCTAGAGAGCTTCCCCTCATAAAGGACTAGCTTATATAACCCATCCGTTCCCTGCTCTGGGATGTTTCTGTTCTATTGTTTCTTTTGTCATCACTTTGCTCAGGCTGAAGGAATGAAAGGGGAACACAATGGAAACAATTCCAGGACATTTTGAGTTGCTTTTTTTCTTTACACAATTTTTCTTTACACAGATATATTTTGATTGTTAAATTTGCAAAAGAAAGAACAAACTGAAACCCCGATAAAGGTCTGTGTGGGTTGGAACACAATTTGTTTCAATAATGTCTGTTTTATTTCAAGTCAAGCTCCTTGGTATCTTTCACTTGAAGTTGATTGAGAGTTTGTGCATGTTGTAAATCCCCCGATCAATTGATGCATAATTTCATCATTTATTATTAGCCCAAGATTTGGGGGCAGTTATTTATTGTTCATTCAAAAGGCTGGTATACATTATGGGAGGTAAAAGCCATAATGGCTGTGTTTTATTATGAATAATAGATTAAATTGTACTCACTACTGTTACAACTAAAATACAATCTATTTAACTTAAATTACCTCAGAACTGCAGGACATGCTCCATAGCCTGCTCCATACAGCTAATCAAAGGCAAAAAAACAAATCTGCCCATGAACAGGAACTATAACAATTACATATTAGACTTGATTGCTGTTGTACACCAACTCTTACTCCTGAATGGACTATATTTGAGATTTTCACATTCTAATTGTCTTTCCCCAGAACACAGAGTTCAAACCGGTGCCACTGAAAACTGGTGAAGATGAGGACTACATGCTGGCCTTGAAACAGGAGATGAGGGTGGCGATGCAACGGCTGCCACACAACATCAAGCCTCTGTCTGCGAAGGCAGGTGAGCAGGAGAGTAGTGCATTAGAAACCTGACATCCCATAGTAATGCTGTGGCAAGATGATTAGCTGCTATGAGGTGAGATAATGCAGCACTCAGGAACTGGAACATTTAATTAGGGTCATATCTGGGAAAAGGAGAGAAAGGCAGACTATTGAGTTACAGCTGCTGCCTCATCTGGCCAGGCAGGCCTTTCAGAGTTCCCTTATTCAGCAATAAGCAAGTCAAGTATATCCATGTCAAGTGGTACATCTTGTTTTAGCAGAATGTGTTGGTTTGAAATGTTTTCAGACGCACAACTTCACTAGGGCACGGCTATAACACAGTCACTCATTTTGTATAGAATGGTGTAACTATTGAGCCAGCCGTGGCTCAATAATCCCTGTAGTCAAAACCAGACTATTGCTTATGTAAGGATTAGTGAAAATGCTGTGGTTCACCACTGTGGCTGAGAATGAGAAGTGGCACCCAGTGGTTTGTGTTTACTGCAGTTGTGGGTCTGATAAATGTGACATGAGCGTGAGTGGGAGCTTGTGTGAAAAAGCACTGAAATAGAACGTGCTGTTGTTTACACATCAAACAGAAGTGGAGAGATACAAGGAGCGCTACCTGAAGCAAGGCCAGGTGGAGGATGAGGAATGGACTCCAGGTATTGTGCAACATACCGCTATAGGATTAGAGCAAAATGAGAAAATATGGGAAAATAATGGTAATCATATTCATGACATTTTAGATTGGAACCTCTTTCCGAAAGAACTGATGCCCCAAAAGAAAAAGCCTCGTGCTAAACCAGGTATATACTGTACAATGCATGATTTATTTATTCAGATGTTGATTCTCCTACTGTAAGAATAAATTCAAGTGCTTAAATTCAACAGGCACAAAGAAGAAAACTGTGAAGATATCTCGCAAAGATGCAGAGAACATGCTGACTAAATTAGACGTATGTCTCTCCCACCTTTAATTTTACTTCAGAATTCTCTATATTAATGAAGTACTGTGCAGTACATGTCCAGTACAAACTATTTGCCTCGATGTGGTTCACAATGTGAATTCAACTGTCTCAAGCTTCCTGAGGTGTGTCTAGTTACCCAGAGCCAAATATGTTCCCCTTAGCTAGCATTCAAATACTTTCTTGGGTAATGATGAATGTAATCTAGTATATACATGATTTCATCTCAATATTAATTCTCCAGGAACTCGAAAAAAAAGATGATGGGAATGCTGAAAAATCAGATGAGGAGAAGGAGAAGGAGAAGGAAAAGGAAAAGAAAAAGGGGGGCGAGGATGAAGAGGAAGAAATTGAAGAGGAAGAATATGATGAAGAGGATTTAGAAGAGGTTACATGACAAATGATACTTGAAATCTTCAGCACCATCTTAAAGCCAAATTTAATGTGGTTAATATGTAAGAACAAAAGTTAAGATTCCACTTAAGCCTTGTTTTCCTTTGTCTCTGTATAGGAAAACGACTACATTGACAGCTATTTCGACAACGGTGAAGATTTTGCTGCAGGGAGTGATGACAATATGGACGGTGAAGCAACGTACTGAAACCACTGTGTGGTTACCTGTTACCTCAGCTATGCAAACTGTCAAGCAAATGTGCACTGTTGAATTAAACACAATCATCAAAGAGTGATTTTTTTTTTTCTTTCTACCAGTTCAATATGTCATTTAGCAAAGTGGTAGCAGTTTTTGTTGGATCTGTTTTGTTGCAAAAGTGTGATCATGAGACGGATTTCATTATCAGCTTATGTAAATGAGAAATGTGAAGCCACAAGCACACAGGCAAGTGTGAGCATCAATAATTTATTCAAAATAGACTTATTTATTTTCCAGCCTGTTGCACATTTCCACAGGTTGAAAGGCACATACTGTCAATAACATGTTTTGCTTTTTCATAAAATATGAAGTGGACATAATGATAAAATAAAAAGGCTCTATAACAAAGTCTAACATTTCACACAAGTATAGCTAAGAGTGATTGTGGGAATACTGTGCATTTCCTCACCATGCCCTTAGTCTTAGAGGTTTCTTGTGATTAAAAAAAAAAAAAACCACACACAGACCCCCTTCACACCTGGCATTAACATGCATCTCATATCCAGATTGTGTCCAGATATCTTTTAGCTGGATTATATATACACCTGGCGCTATAATGCGTCTCAAGCATCCACATTGGGATTCAATTTATCTTCCCTCACACAATGCAGACTGTCATGCACATCTCTTCTCCTCATAGGTCCAAGTGATGGCACTTTTGTACACAATTTTTATTTTTCAATATAGGAAGAGATTGTCTTAGACAATATGCATATTGTGAACGACAGCAGAGGAGAAGGCTGCTAGTTAGTTAGATTACTTCCCTTACAAAAAGTAGTAGTTTACTTCTGTTTACATAGTTCCCATATGTGGACACATTGCATTTACACTAGTTTGTTAATGTGGTCAAATGCGTCTCTGACCACCACTAAAGGTAGTTTGAGTTATCAGATCTTCAATACGTCTCGAGTGCATTTACACCTAGATTATATTACACTATCCAATCACCCAGGATGCACATTAATGCCAGGTGTAAAGGGGGCCACAGTGTAATAGAAGCAAAGCACCCTACATTTCAGCAGTACTGCAGACCACAACCTTTCTCAGCATCCTAACAGCCACTAGGGGCAGACAGGCTAACCGTGAGTGAATGAATCCTTGAGGTGCTTTGCATCTTAAAAAAAAAAAAATTAAAATGCAGTTCTCTCAAGGCAAGCTAAAGAACAAAAAAAAATATAAGCAACGTTCAATGAAATTCTGCAACATAAGTTAATTGGTAACTGCAAATACTGATAGTGTAAGTAAAAGACTAATGCTCAATAGTCTTCAAATAAATTAATTATTCTATATTAATAACACAATGGCAGCAATCAGGATTTTCAAAATGACAAAATGACATTGGAGAATCTCTATTCCTAACATCGTTATGGCAAAAATAATTTTGGTCCTCTGTTAAAAGAAAATACAGTTGGACCAAACTGAGTAAAAACGTCTTAAAAACACATCCACAGAATGAATATAGGCTTCTATTTTTCCCAGGCTCTTAACATACAAAAACCCTCTAAGTGACTGTACCAGTCAGACAGCTTGCACCAATGTATAAAGTCAATAAAAACTGCTCAGACAGTATGGAAATATGGACCCAGTTTTTATTGGGTCTCTGAGTCAGTGACCTATATGTAATGTCATAATCCTCCGCTATGTGTTCCCATGATTTCCATCAGCACCGTCTCCCGCTTTATCCACACCGGGTCCATGTTGCTCTCCATTACCCACATTTCCTACATCATGTCCAAGTCCAGGGCCGGCCCCTGCATGGTGGTCCCCTCCCCCAGGAAGGTCCGATGTATAACCCTGCGGATGTCTGTTAGACCCATCGGAGTGAGCTTGTGTAGGGATACCATGATGGCTGACGTCAGCTTTCATCAGAACCTCATAGTACAGCAGATAAAACACTGGTGTGACAATGCCAACAACCAGCATGATGGCCACAGCCGTCCACCATCTCATACCCCAGTCTGCCCCATAGTAGGGGTCCTTCCTCGGGGCTGGTTTATACTCGACTTCCCCTAGCAGTGGCTGCTGCTGGAGCGTTAAGGAGGACACAACCTCATTCAAGCTGCTGCGCGACGGGCCGGTGGACTTGACCAGCCGCTCAATGTCCTTGTCCTTCTCCAGGAGGAATCCCTCGACGCTGTCTGTGGAGGAAGAGGAGTCTGTGGACGACTCGGAGGGGAGGGAGGTAGCGGGAGAGATCTGGGGCAGCCGCCGGGCACCTGAAGGGGAGGCAGAGTTGAGAGGCGCAGCGCTGTGAGTCTCGGTGAGGACACTGAAGCGCCTCACGGGAATCTTGACGGACCGCAGGGCAAAGAAGTCCTGCTCTGTCAAGAGGTTGTTGGCCCGCTTAATGTCCGCCACCTAGGGAACACACACAAGACAACTGAGCTGTATTATATCAATCACCGCCTGTTTACAAACTGCTGTTACATTGACCTTTCTCTTACCATGTTGGACCTTGTGTCAACTACAGAACTAGAATGGCAACAAAGCATGCTGAAGACACTACTTTCCTGACTTGCATGCGTCTGCAAATAAACTGTTAGAAATAAACCAAAACACGAAATACATAAAATAATAAATCAAGAATGATAAAAGTAAAGCCATCCACATCAAAGCATATCAGAGTTGTTAATACAGTCTATGAATCCTATTGTGTGTGTGTAAAGCCACTATAGAATTCATATCTTATTGTTTGATAAAAGGAGATGACAGCTTTAATCTTCAATCTTCAAGCTATCAATTTAGACACTGTATACAGACCCAAAGGATGTTTGTCTGTGCAGCCTAGGGGAAAAAGGAGAAGGTCTACTCTAACACAACTAGGAGGGAGGGTTTGAGTGTGTACTCCCCAGAGACAGGGGGAAAGACAAACACACACACACACACACACACACACAGGTCTGAGCACAGACGTACTGAGCAATGGTACTGCAGGGCAATACTGTTCAGGGTGTCCCCCTCCTGGATATCTCTGGCCAGGTAGATAATATCGTCCATCCTCTCTCTGGAAGTGCTCCTCCGCAGCCTCTCTCTGCCACGTGACCGCAGCTCATAGCTCTCCCCATCCTCCTCCGACAGGTCATTCTCCGAGCCATTGTTTCCAAACAGGTAGGCATGGCCGCCATTGGCAGGCTGCACTGTGGTGGCCGACTGGAAACCATAGTGCTGGCTTCTACTGGCCATCTTTTCTTCACTCTAGAGGGCAGAGCAGAGAAAAGCTTCAATTACAAAACCCTTAACTGTGTGCAGGGAGACTTGGCCTGTAAGAGTTATACCAGCAATTTATTTTACCCTGAAGGGAGACAACTGGGAAAACTTGTGTGACCATATTTTTTGGAACTCCTTCCAGGGCACAACACTACCAGGACACACCACTGAGTTTTGAACTGAAAGCAGAAGCATACGAAGCATGTTGAAGACATTGCTCACACAGTCTAGAAAATGCTGTTTTTGGGTTGTTGTTTTTTTTAGACCTGTCCTGGAACCCAGGATGTGTAATCACCCATGGAAAAACAATTAAACTTGTGTCATTGCAAGTTGACAGATAAGTTAAAATGTAGGTGACTACGAAATCATTGTTTTCACCAGGTTTTAACAGTGTTAGGGGTGTATAGAAGGAACTCTTATCACCACTAGGGTCGTCACGATACTAGAATTTCTAACTTTGATACAATACCCAGGAAAATACCCACCAATGATAGGGGAAATCAGCAGGGCTAGAGTTAGTGGATTATTATTAACAGAATGATGTTAATCGGACATTTCAACGTCCGGTCGAGCCTTCTGATCCTTCTTGCTAGCTAAACTAAAACGGATGATGTGCAGGGTACGTTAACGTTTATGATAAATGTTTAATACTTCAGTGATGTTGAAACGGGAGCTTTCGCTAACCTCCCGAAATTCTTTATATAGACTGGCATTTCGGTCCTTAGGTGCTTCGCCAAGTTTGACGTGTTGCCCCCGTTCGTCGGCACCACTCTGTAGCATTGTTTGCTGACTGAGGTAACAACCCAGTTGACTGCTACTAGTGAGAGGAGGGGCTGTGGGCAGCGGTGTGTGTGTGTGTGTGTGTGTGATTTTTCATGAAGAGAAAGCACTGCTGGTATCGATACTGTTGCAAATGAGTATTGTATCCGTTTCAAATTTTTAGTATCGATACTTATCGAAGTATCGATACTTTTGACAACCCTAATCACCACAGCTGCCAGTGTCACCACAAACAAAACACTGTAGCAGATAGACACAAACGTATCCCTATAATCCTATATAAACTTGCCTTGCATAACATGTCAGTTTAAATTAAATTGTGTGAATGAAATTGTGTCTAACATTACTTTATGACACCATACAAGACCAAACATGCATTGAGCTGTTTTCCTTCTCTGGAGCCTGCAATTAACACGTGAGACACTCCTTCCTTGTCTGTACTAATGTTACGTTTCTGGCAACAGAAGGGTGGTTCAACAAACTTAAAAAAACAAAAGTCCATCTCTCTGGCAGTCTTGCACATGTACAGTGGAGCCAGATAAGACGTGGCCTTGATGACTCCCCATGATAACTACCACAGCCAGTACATTCACATCCGAGAGCTGTCAAGGTCCTCGCTTTATATAACCTATTTCTGTTTGACTTCTACCTTTGACAGCCATGGGAACGCCACCGGATATGTGACATCTTTTGTCAGATAACGTTAGCTATCTGCAGCCTCAGTTGCCTGTGGTCAAAGATTGTTTTGAGCGTATGATGGGGCTCGAAGCTACTTCCAACCAAGTGCCAGGTTCCTAGTTAATTAGCTAACAGGTAGCGACCTAAGGTTTTAATCATGAGCACACCAGCCATCTCCGTATTTATCAAGCAGGCAGGTGTAATTAAGTAGTTAACCTTACAGAGATGATCTTTGGCTAAATTGGCGGCACTATTTAGTTAACGTTAAACAGTCAAGACACAAGAATAGAAAACAATATAACATCAGCTAATGTTAAGTTACACCTCGTAACGTTACTTTCTCCAACCCCAAAAAGTCCAACCGATCGCCACGTTCGAGAGGAAAAACAACTACTTAACGTTAGGACCATATCTAAACTTGTAATATGTCCAAGTAGCTAGCTAGCCAGCTAATCGATGACTAAAATGAACTGTCAGGATAGCCACTAATAAGTGGAAGTGTAATTTTGCCAGCTGCAGCAAGCCTTGCTGTTAAGTAGGCTAGTGTGCTAGCTAGCTAACGTTAGCTTTCACCTCTCTGTTGTTTATGTGCCTCCCGACATTTGTATATTCCTATGGCATATTTGGTTAATGGGACAAATAAAAGACGTGAATAGCTGTCTTTACCTGAAAATGCGAACACCATTCAATCAGTCGTCCTGAATAATGTCCATTCTTCCTCGGTCTTACCTTGCTGTTAGTTACCTACTAGCTACAGTTCACGCCACGTCAACAGAATGTTAACGTGATGACGTTGCCATTGACGTTTCTGAGGCTTCCAGTTTAGCGCTAGATGGCGCTAAATGTCAAGTCATAGGGGCTACGGCCCAGCTTGTTAGGAACAGACACACCAGAGTACCAGGCGTATGGTTTGTAACATTATCATGTCCTTTATTCTGTATTCTTTATTCGTATCCCTATTTGCTGACGCCTAGCCTGTCTTCCTGGAGTTGCTTTGTTCAGGTGGGTAAAATAAAAGATACCCAGCAGAATGTGGAAATGCACCTAAACTCAGTTGACCCACCTTGTTGGACAGATATAAATTAAAAATATAGACTACATCATAGTAAGTGGTATCAAAATGACGTTAAGTTATATGAAGATTGGGTATTTATGCATGAATTAATGCTTCTCAGAAAATTGAACTGTTTCTGTCTAAATGTCAAGGAGGGGGGGGGGGGCTGAACCATGGAGACCAATTAGCTAAGATTTAGTACCACATCTGAGAAGTTAGTAATGATTTCGTATGAATTTGCACTGTTATTAGATGGGGTGACATCAATAGTGGGGAGAGAGAAAACTAGCATCAAAACAGTCATCGAACCCCTCAAGGACTCCCGGGAGGGCACCGGAGCTCACCGTAGGAAGCACTGCTCCAGGCTCTATGCCTGTTTGGCTCACAGGGTGGAGCTGTCCGCCACCACACTGAGCACTCTGGGAGACAAATGGGATTAAAACATTTTGTCTCATTAACTCAGCGACTGGGAGTCGAGCAGGAGTCCCTCAGTAGCTGTGGACTCGTCTTTCTGTTGGACAGTTGTCTGTACGGCAGCAGTAGCCCACGCATGGCTGCAGGAGCCTGGACCTGAATGTAGAGAGAAGAAGAAGAAGAAGAAGGTCCCTGCCAGACTGGGGAAGCGCTCCGTCTCTGTTATTCCTCCCGGCTTCAGTCCCGTTAGATGACAGACGCGCTTTATCCGATGTTGTTCACCGGGAACCCAAAGCCGCCAAAGGAATAACCAATTTCGACAGGTTTTCAACAGACTAACGATGCAGTTACTGACTGCTATTTGAGAAGAGCAGGAGTTGAAGACCCCGGGAGCACTTATCGATGATATCCTCAGCAATAAATATATTCTACTAATTTATCCTGGACGGAGAGGCCAAGCAAGGTGTCAGGTAAGTTGATTTCCTCTCTAACAGGTGTTTCTGTTGTCATTGTGAGTATCGTAATAAGGATGCGTCACGACCAGCAAAACTTTTCTGGATTAATTTAATGGAAAGACTGAAGGATGCGAGATGGATGTCGCTTTGTGACACATGGCTACATTGTCTCTTAGACAGTGCAAACGTTCTAGTTTTATTCTGCAATGATTGAGATGCTAAAGGTTGGTGAGTCAAGGCCTAATTGTCTTTGGCGGATTAATAGTGAAGAGAATAAAGGAAACAAATGAGTAACGATCTATTGCTCCTCATCAATTATGCCAGACAGCTCAAGCAGACCAATTGTAAAGCACTGTAAGAAAACGATTAAAAGTGGTGGGCCACTGCTAATTTCTTTTTGCGCTGTGCCAAAAATCTCCCTCGGAGCAGCTAATAAAATTGAAAAGCCTAAATATTGATTCAGTGCAATCAGTAAATGAATGGCCGGGTAACCCATTGAGGAGGGAGACAAACGCTTCCATGGTTACATCCAGGATCTCCAGTGTGGACACTGCGCTTTGTGTGGGTTTTCTCTCGCCCATTGAAATAAAACAACAATTCAAGGGGAACTGCCACACATGGCGAGCTGGGGACCCACTCATAAAGGCTCCGTTGACTAATCTATACTCGGGCCATAAGTAATCTTGGCACACTTTGAGTTACGCACATGTGCTGCTACTGTTAAATAAACGAGTGTAGGCTGAGACCTTATTGTGCTACTGTTTCTTTGCGCATTTTACGCAGATGTCCAGATGTCTCCATAATTTGAACAGTTGAATGAACAGGGGTTTTTAATTCCTGAATAATTTAATATGTCCACGTTATCTGTAATTGATTTGACATGATGTCATCTTGGTGCGTCTCCTCTAAATCTCTTTTGTTGCCTCCTCTGTGGCGCCTCAGCTGAGTTAAATCCCTTTTCTCACTGGGGAGGAAGGGAGGGAGCTGCTTCTGTATCCATTCAGCACTTACACCTGCTCCCCCTCAGTATAAGCCCGCACTGTTAACTGTTTCTGAGATGTGTTTTTAAAATCAAAAGGAAATAGGCTATCCCTTTTGTTTGCCATGAAGCAGTGGAAACTTGCCATGAAATTTTCTCCATTTTAATTCCTTAAACCTACAATTTCCATTATCATAAACGCACATGCCACGGCCAGTCTCTCCTTTGTAGACTTGGATCCTCTAAGATCCTTCACTTGCTCAGAGCTCAGGTCCTTTGTTTGTCAGTGTTTATGTCATCGCCTGGCAGGGGTCAGCCCCCAGTCGCCTGTGTGAGGGTCTGAATGTGATTCACTGGGCGGAAACTGTTTTACTGCCTGCTCCTCTCTCCTTCTGTCTCACCCCCCTAATGGCTGCTCAGTACAAAGGGGGACAGTGCCATAAACAGACCCTGTCCATTGATGAGAGGTGCTGAAGTGTTGCACGTTGCAGGCGGGCTGAGATTGATGTTTGCTGGGGATGAGAGGGCCTGCGTTCCCAGTGTGAGGGGAATAGCAGACAAAGACACAGCACTATACACACCACACAGCCCTGCAACAGGCTACGGCCGCCTCATCGGATCCACGTACCATTGAATCTCTGTTGGGGGCAAGAGATGTAAAGGATGACTTCATCTGCAGGATGGGGCCTCAGGACAGTTGTAAAGTTTAGTTTTAATGGGAATTTTGTATGGCTTGATAGCCCCATATATGGCCTCCCGATATTCCTGAACCTATTTCTTTATCTTTATCTAGTTTTCTACCATTCTCTGCTGCCCTAGGCCATACCTCCACTAGTACTACTAAAGCGAAACTCAAGTTATTTGTTTGATTGTTTTCTAACACCCTTATCCCTATATCGTCAGCAATAATCAGATGGTGAAAAATCAATATTTTTGATATCGTTGAAAATATGTGTGAGGAAAGACTCTAACGTTGTTATTCTGTTGTATTCCCTTCCCTTCACCTTCTTCAGTCAATGCACACGCGCGCGCGTACACACACACACACACACACACCTAGTCACAAGCCTTGTCCTGTATGTGCCTGCAGGAGTCACATCAATACTAAACGAGTATTGATGTGTGTGTATGTGTGTGTGTGTGTGTGTGTGTGTGTGTGTGTGTGTGTGTGTGTGTGTGAGTGTGTGTGTGTGTGTTTCTGTCTGTCTGTCTGTCTGATTTGCATGATGATAGGGAAGAGCTGGGAGTGACTGCACTTGGATGCATCCCCAGGAGGAATTTCATTCCTCTGGATGTGATTGAATAAACATGATGTTGGTGTTTAGGCAAGAGGTTAAAATTGATCTTCCCCCTGCTGGGTGACCTCGCGTTCTGCTTTGGTTTTCCTCCCATTATTAGGCCTATATTTAACCTGTAGCTATAAAGTGTGACAAATTGGGAAGAGAGTACCAGCGGACTTGCAGCTCATATTAGTTACAGTCTGGTTTTCATTTCCACACCTTGAGAGGGTAAAAAGCAGCACTTACTTTCCCACCACTTTTCTGTCAAAACACCATTTCCTTCAGAAGTACCATGCACCTGAACAATTCATATTCCTCTGGTGTGAGGCAGTCCAGATGTACTGTACACCTCAGAGCTGCTTCTTTGACAACAAGTTGGAAGCTGACTGGGCTCAGAACGCTTGTTTGAGTTTATGAAGTGTGTTAACAGTTGCAAAACAGAAAATGTACCAGTAATCCTAGAAAATGTTTTGATTCTCAACAGAACATTGGTGCAATCACAGTGGAGATATGGGACAAATGCTTTCCCATATTCTTTGACCAAAAGCAACTACTAGTGAATACGAGACGCAGAAGAAGCTTGAGACAAATTGGGACAGAAGAAAACCATATTCGAGCAACGCAATGTATTCCAATGACTTTTTACTGCATTTGGATTTTAGCAAATGCAGTAATTTTCTATGGCCACATCTACTGTACATGTAGCACAATAGACTTTTAAGTATAGGCATGAATTTCAGAGATCGAAAGATAATTATTCCAAAACAGAAGTCAGTTTATAGCCGTGCCATTCAGTATGTTTTGCAGTGTTTGGTGCATAGTGTGTTGCTCCTCGATTACGTGATATTTGGCCAATGTGGGAAAAAAAGGCATTTCTGTGGGCAGACAGTATAATTAAGGCTCTGATCTCCACGAGGAGACACTGAGGAGACCAGCAGTGTGCTATAGGGTTGAAGAAGAACACACATATGCAGGAAAATATCTAAAATTAGCTCTAGCTAAAAGGAGATAAGAAAGAAAGTGATCTGCACCACTCTCAGGGAAGTGAAGGTTATTTGTTTTTAGTGCTGAGGTCAAATGCAGCTAGTGGTGTTTCTCCCTAGTATTTGACAAATAAGGCAGGAAACAGACCTGATTTGCATGTCTTCCTGTTGTTTAACTTGATTTGTGATCATTGGGTCTGATGCCACCGTGTCCAGTAACTTTGCCAAAAATGGTTTTAGATTTAGTTGCTCTTCATGACTTGGCGAATTCAAGTCTGAAGCAAGTCTCTTACGATGTAGTGTGGGTTTTTTATACTTTGTGTTCAAAGTTTGACAGTCCATGCTTACGCACATCAGACAGTATCATGTTTTAGTAGTTGTTGTCCTTGGAGCGGAGGGACAGGAAAGCGGTGGGTCCTCAGCGATGGCCAACAATCCTGAGGTCTCTTTAGCGGGCCTGACCGGCCGCATATTGTTCCTGGTGAGAGGATCCTGGTACGGTCACAGCAGCGTACCCTCGGCCATGACCTCGCTGTCAACTCTCATACTCACTCACACACACACACACACACGCTTATTGTTCTGTATTGTGTTCTGTAGAGACCAAGAGGAGCCCTCCTACAGCTGCAGCATCTCCATCCTCTAAGGGTGTTGAACTTGAACTCTGACCCCCTGTGATAGTTAGTAAAGCCGATGCCTTGGCTACCTGCTGAGCTGAGTGATGCGTGACCGATTCCTCCACTCAGTCCCACCTCAGTAAAGAACTGTCAAGAAGAACACTACAAAATTATTTCAATACGAGTCAAACAGGAGTTTTAATTTCTAATATATTGCATTATAATATCTACTACATTCTATTATAATTACAGTTAAATTCAGTTAAACTAAAGCAGCTACTTGGATGGGGCAAAATGCCATGTTTCATTTTATCTTGCAAACTGCATGGAAAATCAGTACAGGAAAGCACACCGGGGCAACATCCTTTTCTCAGATGTCAAAACATAGTGAAAACTACAAGAACGTTTTCTCTCTGTTTCAAATAAGCCCGGCTCAAGTATCTAGAAATCAAATAACGTTTCTGGGAGTGTTAAAAACGAGTGTTCTTATATTTGGATTTCCCAGCAATTCTTTATCCCCGAGAAAGAAACCCGCTCCAGAGAAAAAGGGCTCTAGCTCAGTGAAACGTCCTCACTTGATAGATGAACGGTCTCTTTGGTTGCTCTTCGGTGATCCTGTTCTTTAGATACACAGATCGCCCCAACCCCCCACCCCCCCTTCCACACACACACACACACACACAGCCACAGTGGCGGGTCCCTCCATCCGGCCATAAATCCCCACGGGTTCTACCTCTTGGCTAGAGGTTTTAGGGGGAGCCACGTGGAACACATCCCATGTTGCCCCCTGCTTCCTCTCCTAATTTGCACGGGTCACACAATACTGAGTTCTGTTGGGGGGACGTCATGGCTATCCATCCTTACCCTTCCTTCTCCATTAGTACCCCCATCACCTCTCCATACGGTCTGTGTGTGTGTGTGTGTGTGTGTGTGTGTGTGTGTGTGTGTGAGAGAGAGAGAGAAAGAGAGAGAGAGAGTGGGGGAGGGGGTTTTCTATTGAAAACTTGAACCTGTTGACGGAGGTCACCGGCTTCTAGATCAATCTTTCTAAACCTTTAGTCCTTTCCATTACCCTTCAACCCTATTAGTCCCCCATTACCCTGTGTGTGTGTGTGTGTGTGTGTGTGTGTGTTTATTTTAGTGTGACCCATTCTGTATTACTTCATCTACCTACCCACCCCCATACACCCCCCATCTGTCCTGTCCCTTACACCAGCCCCTCTTTCTTTTCTTTCTTTTCTTGTCTTTCTCTGTTTATCTCTCACTTCCCCCGTTGCACTGTAGCTGGTCATGGCAGAGGAATTCCTCGAGTAGGGGGGGGGGATTGAGCCAAGCAGGGCAGAGAAGTGGTG
Organism: Centroberyx affinis; assembly: GCF_046629955.1. NCBI lineage: Eukaryota > Metazoa > Chordata > Actinopteri > Beryciformes > Berycidae > Centroberyx > Centroberyx affinis. The sequence goes on along the minus strand of NW_027280686.1, from coordinate 14,673 downwards.
GTGTGTGTTTGTCGTTGTAAAATATGTGTCCGTCCACTTTCTCTGGCTGCCTTTCATTTGAGAGTGAAGTTGTTTGCCTGGTAAGTAAAACATCTCGGAGATCAGTATCGCTTGGGAGTAAATAGAAAACACACTCCGCGTCTGCGTAAAAAAAGCTAAACATAAACCATTTGATTGTTTTGCCTTGCATTACAAGTGAAGGGTTGTGTGTGTGCCTTGACTTTTTCGCTGTACGGTCTGTAAAGCATTGCAGAGGAATAAGGTTTTAGATTGCATTGAGATATGCACTGATGTAAGATGACTACTACAGAGTGTTATCTGTTATTTTGTCAATAGTGGTGATTGAGTTAAGTGTAACACAGCCAAGGCCATAGGGCTTTCCTTTTCAGTCCATAAACAATTATGCCTGCAAGCACATTCACAGTCATATATAACATAGAGTGAGTGGACCAATGTCCTGTGAATGATTGGTGCTGAATCAGTGAGACAGACTTAATGAGCGGCTAGTTAGAAGCAAGGAGCTGTTTTTTTTGTTTTGTTTTTTTTGATGCTCAGAAGCCGACAGCCACACTTGATCAGGGATTTACTTCCTCCGGCCTCAATCCTGCCATCTGGCCCCTTAGTCCTCCATTGCTCCACTGGACTGAACTGGATAGACTAGATGAGAGAGTTGCTCTCCCACACCTACTGTACGGAGAATGTGTGTTGTGTGTGTCTGTGTGTGTGTGTAATAGTGCGAGAGTAGGGCAGAGAGAAGAGAGAGAAAGAGAGAGGGAGATTGAGAGAGAGAGAGAGAGAGAGAGAGAGAGTCTGAATAGGATGGTTGGGATTCGGAGGCAGAGGAGTCCTGCATGCCAAAAAGTGGGATAGACAAAAGAATGGAGAACAGTGGCAATGTTAGAAATGCACACAAAAACACAGAAAAGGAGCATACGAGAACAAAAGCCTGCTCCTTAAAATTGTGTGTTGGTCAGTGAATCGTAAAGTCCCGCTCCTTCTCCAACGAAAATACGCCCCCGTTCTGGGTTCCCTCTCTGTTTTGGGAACTCTTTTGAAATGCAATTAGCATTTCATCCAGGCCCAGCCGGTTACATGCAATGAAGTAATACCCTTTCTAATTTGGCCCTTTGGTCTGCGAGGCTGTGGAGAGCACAACCTTGTTTAATCCCCTGAAAGTGCTTTTCTGTCTGCCTCAATCATTGTGTGTCATACAGGCTAATCAGTCAGCCAACGCTCAAACTGGAACTCGCTCTAAATTGCTCACGCACTGGTTCCTACTCAATTGGAACCGCTTTCTTTTTTTCTATATTTCTTCCGTCCTTTCCCACTATTTCCAAAGAAGAAGAAAAAAATCGTTGTGTTTTTAGTTAGGGAGATCTGAGATGCCATTGGCTCAACTTAAGAGCAGCCGACCACAGCCGTGTGGACAATACCTCAGGAAAACTCTCCCTCTCTCTGTGTTTCTTTTTTCACAGTAAAACGCACACTTGATTGGCAGCCTCTTGCCCCTGAAGGAGAAATGCCTGGTTTGAAAAGTATCGTCTGACAATAGCTGCAAGGCTGACCTCATGCATTTTTGTTCTTTAGAGAGGTTTTCATTCAAGCGTTTTCTATTTCCCCTCATATGGAATGGCATCATTTGGCCGCAATTCAGCACTTTGCCATCCCGACTTCCCAAAAACACTTTCTCCCCCTTCTTGTTAGACTAATGCTAGGTTTTCTGTTTTTCCCCTCAAAATAAATAGAAATCTGTTTTTTGGGAAGCACTTTCCAAAATAGGCCCAGTGAGCAGCACAGCGCACCAAGTTTTTGTCAGAGTTAATGATGTATGTTTTAGCTCTACTCGCTTATTAAGTTTCTTAATTTCTTCTCCCCTACTTCTCTGTATGGCGAGAACATCCACTGATCTAAAAATACACAGGCAGAAACTACATGTGAATTGCAATTATGGGCTTGTGAGTTGACTGGGAATGGCAGCCGTGGCTACGCCGGGCTGAGAACGGACGGTGGGTGGTTTCTGAGGTAGGGCCTGACACACATTGGGGTGGTGGCATCGTTTAGTGTGGAGCGCAACTCAAACAGAAAACAAACCAATAAACAGAGCAGAGGAGGCGCCCTGGTTTTTGGGGCAAAACACATATAGCCAAAGACATGAAAATACAAATTAACTGAAAAAGCAACCATTCCTATGAAAAGAGCACATTTTTGCCAACATGTCAACTGTGTCCTCAATAGGTTTTGATCCATTTTATTTTGTGTTTAGGGAGTCATTTAAGGAACGACCCTTAACTGTCCTAGGATGCAAGATATTTCAAGGAAACTCTTGTACCCTCTGCTTCTGCTCAAATCCTGGTTTTTCATATTTAATCTGAACTCTAAAGTAATTACCAAGCCCTCTGACCACTGGGCACTTCCATTTTCCAATATTTACTTCCCTGACACATTGGCACAGCAATCACCCATTACATTATAGATAAAGACATTTTGTAATGACAGATTGATATGCATGGAGCCTTGCTGCGACCTCTCTACAACTCCCTGTCACACAGAGAATATTTGTCTGTGTGACTTTGGCCACCACACTATCTTTCTCTCTGTCTGTTTACCTGTTTGTTTATCCCTGTCAGCATCAGTTTGTCTGTTTGTCTGTCTGTCTGGCCAGCTTTCAGGGTAAATTTGTCCTGAGGAGAGACACAAACGGGCCAGGCACACTGTTATATTAGCTGATTTTAATGACAGAGCAATTTCTCTGCGGTCAGACTGACTCCAGATCACCGACCAGAGCTGTAAGATTGATAAATGAGATCCCACTGCAGGCCTCCCAGCGTCAGACAACTGGGGATCACTTTGTGTGTATGTGTGTGTATGTGTGTGTATGTGTGCGCACATGCATGTGACTAACTACCAGATATAACCACAAGCTCTTCACCAAGGGCGTCTCAGGACCAGGGAAGCCTGAGGGCCGGGATGCCGCATGGGAAAGCCCTTGATTAGGAATCTACAGGCTGCTATCCCACACACAATCTACCAAAGAGGAAGTAAGAGTATCGCTTTCCTCTTGGGTTTTTCCAGCTTTTAATACAGAGCGTTCTCAACGACATAACTAGGGGAAATGGTCCTAGCAAAGTCCTTGACTGCGGAGATTGGTATTCTACCCCAGAAGCTCCCAGTGAGCTAAATTGGCATACAAAGGGAATCTATTACCAAATTATTTTATGCAGTTGGAAGTTGCATAAAGTTGTAGAAGTTGCAGAACCAGGCTACTTTTATTTTGGAGTAAAAAAAAAAAAAAAGAAAAATGAAAATGTCTTTATTGAATGATTCAAGCAGAGCCCACCTTCATCAGAAGACAGAACAAGTGTCTGCATTGTCTGGCTCACAGATGTTAATATTAGCCTGCCTGTAAGTGCAGGAGTGAAGTGTAAGCAGCTTTTGCAGAGTGCGCTGTAAGCATGAGAGCCTGTGACAGCACATGTGCGATTACGTATGCTTTACTCAATGGCCCGATCACCTGACTGACCACAGACACCACATGTGCCATTCTATACGGTGAATCTTCCAGTGAGCGCACACGCACACACACACATTAGGCACACACGCACACACATTACTACTGTCAAACACACTCCCCTGGCCACTCTGGCTGTGAAGTCTTGGGCTTGCAGTGAATAATTGAAGCTGAAGATTACGGCGCAGAGGCCACTGTCAGGAGAAACTCTAGAGGCATCAGCACCGAACACTGACCCCAGGAGCAGCCCTGCAACCAGACACCGCCTCAGCACCTCCGACAGGGATATCCAATAGATCGGCGTGTGTGTGTGTGTGTGTGTGTATGTGTGTGCACCTGTGTTGATGTCTGCAAGGGATCCAATGTAACAGCGTCAGGCTCAGTTGCTATGAGCCAGGCTGCAGGCCGCTGTACGAGGGGCTGACAGGTGATGGGGTCAAACCACCACCGACCACCGCTGATGTTATCACCATGACTGGTCGCCACAGTTATCAGGCTGTCTGGTGACAAGCCATCCATCACAGAGAGACAGGAGAAGGAGAGTTTGTTTCTGAGAGGAAGGAAGTGATAGGGAGGCGTGTGACAGAGACAGATCAGAAGATAGAGGAGTGAGAGTGATTGAGAGGGAATGCTGAAGAGATACCCTATGTATGTATGTATGTGTGCGTGCGTGCGTGCATACGTGTGTGTGTGATGTGTTTTTGTGTGTGTGTGTTGCCTGTGCATTGTCCCCTCTAGCTTTGATCTGAGCTAAGCTGCTGAAACAAGTGGGCTTAGTGACCCTCCTGATGTAGCTCAATGCCCAGCGCTAAGAAACTTTCCTGGCAACGCGGCCTGCTTGTGCAAGAGGCCATGATTCCAAACGAAACTGCATAGTGAGAAGATGAAAGAAATGAAGCTGGAAGTATTTTGTCCTGGATTAAAATGGGTGTTGTGAAAGCAGGTGTAAGGTTAAGGCTTAACCAGGAATTAATCTGAAACAACAGCTTTATGAATTTGCAGCTAATTGTTGATGAATGATTCAGGACTGTCCCAGGCCAAAGAAACTCACAGTCACTTAATTGTCTTTTGATTTTGCTGACGAATTAAAGAGTAATGTAAAATTGTAAAAAAATTTCTCACATTATTGTTATTCACCTGTGACTGAAGTGTGAATTAAGTGTTTCTTGAAAGCCAGTATATATTTTCTGGGATACTAGAGATTGTGTTTATCATTTTCCCAAAATAAAATAATGCATTATGAAAAAAAAGTCAGCTGACGCAGCAACAGAATGTGTGAATGCAAGCAATTTTGTCGATCTTCAGAATGTGACATTTCTTCAGTTGTGGTGTTGTCTTTGGTTTGTTAGAGTCCTGGCCCCAGCCATCATTTTCTGTTCCTTTGGCCAGGAGATTTGTGATGGACACTGTGTTTTCATGCATTTCTGAGCTCTCCAGTGTCCTGGCCTATCACCCAGCTGTCTATCTGACCATTGAGACCTTGCTTTTGGGATGTGTATGCAGACTGCGGCAGACCTGGCAAACGTGTATGCGTTTCTGTGTGCACATGTGTGTGTGCATGTGTGTTTGTGTACGTGTACGTGTACGTGCATGTGTGTGTGTGCCTGCGTCTGTGTGACTGCGTCTCTGTGCACCTCTCTACATGGATTCTCTGACTCCCAGTCTTATCAATGTCAGAGGTCTGCGCCAGGCGCTCCATGCCGCCTTTTGTTGTGACAGACAGTTCCTTGGTCCCGCCGTAACCCCCGGGGTCAGGGTTGGCACCAGACACTGTGCCAGTACAAAGACTGTAACAGACCTATGCCATCCACACAGCATCTGCCTTGCATTAGGGCCCTTTGAAGGGAGTTCAGCATCTGGGTCAATGGATGTCTATAGGACCACCCTTCTGTTTTGAGGTGGGGGGGTTTTGGGAGGTTGGAGGGTTGGACGCTTGCTACCATCCGTCTCCATCTGAAAGATTGTGGTGTGAGTGATGCTTTTGGCAATCATTTGCAAGCGAGGATCTGAGGCCGAAAAGATTTACTGAACGTCTTTGGAAAGGCAGACCTTTTGAGAGAGAGTTAGTTGTTGAGAGTTAGAGAGAGCAGTTGGTAGTGAGATTGAATGAAAAAATGTGGGAAAAAGAGCAGCGTGCGGTGCTGCAATAGAGTTTTAGCGAGGTTTTTAGCGGTGGTTGATGAGCAGCTGGGGCTGCTGTGACCAAAAGATGGGTATTTGTTGATCCCACCCTCCAATATGAACCAATAGTAATTAGGAAAGTGGACATACACTATTATGAAACTGGTCTCCAGATGCCATAAAATTGTGCAAACTCTCAGGTGCACTACTAGCTGTGACAGTATAGAAGACAGTAAGTATAGAATAATAGTATGTAATGGGAGGCAGTTCCAGTGAGATGGTGCAAGAACGAGGACTTAGATCTTCCTCTCTAGCTCTCAGTCAGAGGTGCAGGAAGTTCCCAACCCCAGGGGAGAGAGCAGGGAGAATAACAGGCTTTACTCCCCCCCGGCCCCTCTTTGTCTGGGGTCACCCCCCCACCCCCCCGTATCCCCCACTGTCCAGCTCTGCTACCCACCAGCCCTTAATCCAGTTTTGATGGATTTCACAGCACTCTCTCCGCTACTGGCATGTGTGTGACATGTGCACACGCGCACGTGCCCCTAGACACCCACTCACTCACACTCAAACTCTGGCACACATGCTTATGCTCTTTCTCTCTCTCTCTCTCCCTCCCTCACACACACACACACACACACACACACACACACACACACACACACAGACACACACAGACACACAGACAACTTCTGCATCTATTGACTCTGAATTGAACTGTCACCCAACAGCAGTGTCTCCTCTCTAAGCTGACAAGCTGATTGATAGATGTTTGCTATATAAAACACCCAGCGATACCCAAAATAACCCAGATTGATCTAACAGCAACGGAACATATGAAAAATGGGATGTTTTCAATGTCCAACTTTCCTAAACGATTTCTCCCTATGAAAAAAAAAGGAGAAAACAGCATGACTTCATCCACCGTAGCTGCTGATGTTCTTTTTCAACCTTGTAATTAACAGCAAATATTTTTCAAAAAAGACCTTACGTGTTCATCCTGTTGGCAAGACTGTGTGGTGCAGATCATGAATGGGATGGGTAAAAAGCGAGAGGGAGGGAGACGACAGGACAGGGTGGCCACAATTTAACATTAAGCAGGCCCCACCCCATTTGTCGTGCTGTGTTGTTTTGTTGTGTTAACCATGACAACTGTCTCTGCGGCTCCATCCAGCTCCAGGATTATTCTGGGTGAGAGAGCAGAACAGAGAGGAGAGGAGAGGAGAGGAGAGGAGAGGAGAGGAGAGGAGAAGAGAAGAGAAGGGAAGAGAGGAGAGGAGAAGAGAAGAGAAGAGAAGAGAAGAGAAGAGAGGAGAGGAGAGGAGAGGAGATGAGAAGAGAATGGAAGAGGAGAGGAGAAGGGAAGGGAAGGGAAGAGAAAGGAAGGGAAGGGAAGAGGAGAGGAAAGGAGAGGAAAGGAGAGGAGAAGGGAAGGGGAGAGGAGAAGAGAGGAGAGGAAAGGAGAAGAGAGGAGAGGAGAAGAGAAGACAGGAAAAGGGAAGAGAGGAGAGGAGAGGAGCTGAGAAGATGATTGGAGGAAACAGGAGAATAGAGGAGATGATTAGAGGGAGAGAGAGAGAAGAGAGTGTTGGCAGTGTAGAATTGGACAGGCGGCTGTCTAAAGCTTCAAGTTAAATTACTGAGGCTACCTTGACTGGTCAGATTTACTCTGGCATGACATATTAAATTCATGTGGTCAAGTAGAATATAAACTTGACAACAACTGCTTTTACAGTTATGACAACATGAGGACAACAGCCGTTAGAGAATGGAATAATGTTATGAATCATTTATACCACAATGACCAGCGAGCCCGCCAGCCAGGCTGGCTGCAGAGTTTCATAAGCTGTGCCTTCCTAACATCTGGCCACGCTATACTGTCTGTATTTAGATCATATTAGGTTTGATGTATACCTACTGCATTCAAATACCAGTATACCACTACTAGTATATCTCAGTTTTATTCCTTATACATCAGTATAAGGAGTAAAACAATTGAGAAGTCACTAATAAAACTGGAAATAGCATACCCATTTTGCGTAAAGTGAGTAAATGAGTCATCATGAAATAAAGTTTGTGTGATCAAAGGTTTTTTTCAGTCTCTTTAAATGAATCTGTCATTTCTTGTCTAGAAATTTTCCCTGTCTCTCTAGGCTGCCTCTGAATAGGTCCATCCTATTCAGAGTATTATAACATTTTATATATAACAAATACAGTTAATGCAGTTAAAACAGTTAAAGATCTGTAAAAAATTATGATTGCTGTTGATGAGCATGGACTTGAGGAGCAAAATAAACTTTCTTAATGTGTCACATTTCAAAACAGTGCCAGCGGTGCGGTCACACTGTTTCAACTGAGAGTGCCATACTGCAGTTATGATTTGGGCCTGTAATACTTTCTGTAATTATCCTCTGTTTCATTTTAATGTATGCCTTATCTCTACCTTTCCTGCCTCCTTTGTAATATGCCTTATTTCCCTCCCTCTTCTCCCAGGAATGCCCCCTGTCCTCCTGCTAGCTGGGTTGATTCTGGCTCTGTCCGTCCCTGGCGCTGCGTCTGAGTCAGCTGAGCTGCGGTTCGTGGGGCAGACTGACTTTGTGGTCAACGAGAGCAACACAGCTGTGGTTCGGCTTGTGTTGGAGCGAGTGGGAGACCCGATCAACGTGACAGCGCTGATTCTGGTGAGACGGGATGGGCTGGTCAGATATGACTCACTGAGTATCCTGTTGTATGACGTGCTGAACGTCGTCCAGTCTTTCTGTCGTAAAAGCATTGCTGAGATTTGAATTTTGGTAGCAAGTATAGTGAATCTGAATTTTATTATAGTTGAGTTTAGTTGCTTTACGTCACGTTCACAGAAGAGTCGAGGAGAAGCTTCATAGTTGACAGTTCTGGTTGAATACCAGTCTGTAGTGCTGCACAGCACAAGAAACACCTCGATCCCTCACATCATCCATGCTTTTCTATCTGTATCCAGTGGTGCAAAGAGTACTAGAATGTCCTACTCAAGTAGAAGTACTGCTAAAATTTTACTTAAGTAGAAGTAAAAGTACTGGTGTAAAAATCTACTTAAGTAAAAGTAAAATGTAGCTCATTTAAAATGGACTCAGAGTAAAGGTTACAGAGTTATTTTTTAGAAAAGTGAACATTGTTTCGTGTGATCTTTCCCATGTAATTCTGAAAGGATGAGAGGACAGTGTTCAAACTAGATTCTTTTCATTGGAAAATTGGAATTGTACAAAATAAAATGGGCAAAGTAAAGCCAGTTTATTGTTCTCTTCTTTGCTGACTGACCATTTGTACTCTGTAAAGAATGTGATTTACGTAAAATGTAGCTAAGTACAATACTCAAGTGAAAACGTACTCAAGTAAAAGTACAATTACTGACTTTAAAAAATATTCAAAAAAGTAGAAAAATATACAAAAAAGCCACTCAATTACAGTCATGTGAGTAATTGTTATTAGAATTTCACCCTTGTCTGTATCTACAAACAGAAGCAACCAACACAGCTTCTGTATTACAGTTTTTCTCAGTCGCTTTGGTACATTTCTCAGATCAAAATTGAAATTCTCAAAACTACTTGTTCAACCTCCATATCATCTAGTCACTTGTGTACATCATAAAAGCAATTTCTCATTTTTTTTAACAAATTGCAAATGCTTTGGCACATTCATGCAAATGATTATGTACAATTGTCTGCTGTTTCCTACATTATCAATTGCTTATGTCATGTTGATCAAAATGTATCATACTGGTTCTCTGTTGAATAGCCTTACCCCCCAAAACATCTAGGCATTAGTTCATTGCATAAGTCATTATATGCAAAATGGTTGAACCAGTTGTCATAATCTGTCAAGCATATTTTTTATACATTTCTATTAGACTTTTTTTGTAAATGTGTCCTGAATTGATGAATTGCTCTCAGGTGAATCTTGACTTTCACTAATGAAGGGGAATGTGTGAAGCGTTAGATCAACCAATCATCAACCAGTTCTCTAAAATAGCTCAGAAGTGCATCTCATGAACCTTCAGTTGACAAGCATATATAGACAGAGCACAAAACAGTGTTACAATGTCTGACAATGGAAGAACAACAAGGAAATGAACAGGGTGCATTTTTTTCCGTTGTGCTATGCAGTGCTGTAAAACAGTCTTGTCTTTTTCTTTTCTGTATCGCAATGACATGGTCTGTCAACAAATTACAGTACAAACAGTAAAAGCGTAAATGTGATTCCTGCCCAATCTCTTGCAAGCAATCTCCCACATACAGTAATGTGTAACTTTGTACTGTTGAAATGGATATATGCTATACAGAAAAAGTGCAGCCTTGTGTATTTTCAGTCATTGTCATCAAAACCTTAGCCATAGTTTACATCAGAAAATACTTACAGAGTACACTGTTATATTGACAACATGGCTAAGCATTTTGACTATCTTCTTTGTAAACAATGACACAAGGACTTGTCATTCTGATGGCACTGACATGTTCATTGACATAAATATTTACTTTTGAGAAACAGACTAAGGATTTTGAGCAAGTTACGGGCTTTTGCAGGTAATCCATTGTGTGGTGCTGTTTGTACGAATTGTTTCGAGAAATGCACTTACTGGTTTGCAAATGTTAAGGATGATTCGAGTAATGCACCAAAGCAACTGAGAAAAACTGTAACACGACTCTCTCTCTACACAGTGTGATGTGAAGGAGAGCCTATCACATGGCTCTGTCGCTGGGCTGTCACCTCTAGGTCCCATAGGGGGGAGAGGTCAGTGACCTTTTAGCTGTGGCAGCCGGTGGTGGCGACATGAAAGACCCAGTGTGTCTGCAGGAACTGTCTCCCACATCACAACATGGGTTTTGGCTTGATGTCCTCCACATGGGAACTAGTGTCAGCTGCTCACAGTTGGTGTCTGGCATGGCGGCCTGGCTGTGCAGACAGTGCAGTGTGGTTGGGGGATTTCCTAGGCTTCTTGATGGCTTTACCGTATTTCTACTACATGAACCTGGGCCGCCATAACCTTATTAGTTAATGAAATACACTAATATCAGGCTGCCTTCCAGGAAACTGACAGACCCAGACAGAAACTCAGACAGAAAGGAAGTAGAAAGGAAGTAAATGTTGACAGCAACACAATGTATGCTCCATGCAGGTGGAAGGAGATGAAATAAGGTAAAAACAGTAAGCCAGAGGCGTCCTGGTGGCTCAGTTGGCTAAGGCATCCATCCAGCTTGGGACATTTGTCACGTTATCCTCTTCTCTCTCTCTTTCCCGTCTTTCCTGTCTCTCTCTGTTGTAAGCTGTCAAAAACTTTAAAAGTGCCAAAAATGACCTCAAACAAACAGTGAGGCAAAAATAGACACACAGAGAGACGAGAATCTTAATTTAGCTACATGATGAATGATAAAAGATTGTGTTTTGCTTGTCTCCCCAGCTAGAGGGAGATGACACAGATGATTTTGAGGCCACTGACGGTGCAGCCTTCCTGCTCTCCACTGAGTCCATTAGGACCATCTACATTGCAGTGAGAGACGATGATGAGCCTGAACCTGACGAGACCTTCACCTTTAACCTTAAACTGCAGGTAAAAGCCCCATTTTAAGTCTGTTTGTATGTGTGTGTATGTGCCAAACTTTCCCTTGCAGTGTTGTGTGTAGTGCATGCACATGTGTCAAATGTCTGTTTCTGGATGGATGACGAATCTCCCTTGCTCCCTCACTCCCTTCTCTCTCTCTCGCCCCTCTTCATTTCCACAAAGTTCCACTGTTCTAATTCTGCCCCTGACCGTCTTAAACCTTAACCCCAGCTCTAACCGATAGGGAGTGGGGGCCTCGCCTTTCAACCCCACTGTAAGCCCTGGGAGGCTCTGAGCCATACGGTCTTTGATGTGTGTGCTCTATAGGCCCTTTCCAGCGCTGGCTTGGGTGGGGCTACGCGTTGTGTGCCTCCGCTGTTTCTCTGAGGTTCCCCACTAAAAGACACCTTTGTGAGAAGAAACCAGCTCTGACAGCCACGGCCTCGCCACACACTAGATTAAAGTGATTCTCTGATTCTCTGCCCCCGTTGCCTTCAATGGGCATGTCCGTTCCGTGGATTGCATTTCTACGTATTGTGTGTTCACCATTACGAATGACACAGCACTGTAGATGAAAGCTCAGTCCGTTACAATGAATGAATGGATTCACAACTAAGTATCTTGAAAAATCTTTTTCATGCACTGTGCAACTTTTTTGCTCACACCACCGAACAGAGCATATAGTGGGAATGTGCTGCTTGTGGACAATGGTTGCATGGAAATTTTGAATACTATAGGTCATGTTCAGAGGGCAGAAAAAAATAATGTACTGGATAGATGGTGTATAATTATTTTTCTTTTTTGACCACCTATTATTGTGCTTTTGCTATTGTGCAAGGTCTATATAGGACAATGTTATTATGTTTTAAACTTTGAAACTTGAGGCTATACATTGTAAATCTTTGTCAATGGAATGCCTGTTTACCATCATGGCTCAGGATGCCTTGCACCTAGCGGCTATCTCCATGGTATCATTTGGCCTTTAGCTGTCAAGTATGATTGATGGGCTAGGGGAGCCTGGTGCTGCTGTCGGCCCGCCTGATGCCTCGGACTAAAGGCTCCGAGACAAAGGCCGGTTTGAATCATCGATTGTCTATTAGCTAAACAAGTACAGACACAAGCTGCAAGATTTCTCAACAAATTATCAGCAAGAGTAACTTTCCTAGACAAATTTCCAATATGGCAGGGTGTTTTTGTGACATCTGGTTAAAATCCAGTAGCATAAGCCCGCATTTAGTCTGCTACCAGAGGGAGAGACCAGATGAGGCCCACTTAGCCCTGCTGTTTACACTACAGAGGAGACAAAGCTTTGGCCAAACCCTATCGGCTTACTGAAAGACTGCCTGGAGGATGAGTGTGGACTAGGGCTGTCATAGATCAAGAACAGAAGTGACAAGTAAGGGTTCAGGGTTCATCTGTCATTTTCTGACAGTTTGAAATATACCAGTGTAGATAATTCGGTGCTTTGGTAGAAATGAGGGTGGCAGCAGAAGACTTGTTATACAGAAATAGTATACAGTGCAGATTTTGTGCAACATGGTGATTAGTAACAAACAAATTAGTATGTTTTAATGCAAAATAGTGTCTCTCAACCAGAGACCATTAGTTACCAGACTGCTCCTTGAAACTACTGACAGATAGATAGATAGATAGATAGATAGATAGATAGATAGATAGATAGATAGATAGATAGATAGATAGATAGATAGATAGATAAGAACTTTATTAATCCCAGAGGGGGAAATTCAAATTGTTACAGCAGCAAGACACTTAAGACACCACACAGAGACAAAAACAAAGCATCAGGTACATAATTAGGAGAATAAAAAATACAGAATATACCAATGCAAGAATAAACTTTGTATGTACAACATATATGTGCAAATGTAGCCTATATGTGCAAAGCAGCATGTTGTACAGTATATGTCAAAATTTTTACGTCACAAGTCACAAGTGTGTGTGTGTGTGCGAGTGCGTGACTCATTACAGAAGGCAGGAATGACTTTGCGTAGCGTTTACTGGAGCAGCATACCTGAATCAGCCTGTTACTCAAGGTGTTCTCCTGTTTAGTCAACAGCTGAAAAGAAAAGAGAAAAACTTGACATTCCAAACAATTATTCAGTTGTTCAGCAAGCATGCAATAAAAAGTGAGACTCCTACAATGGCTACATCTGGACGTGAAGCATCTGATAAAAATTTCTATGGACCGAAGCAGGTGCAGCTTACCAGCGCTGTGCCGGAGCATGAGGAAGAAGCACAGGCTTGGTGGTAACGTATTGAGTTGGGGCGGGTTTACATAGGGCAAGGCTGGCGTTTGAATGCCCGAAGGCCTGATTTGTGTGCGTGTAACTGCATGTTTGAGTATGTTTATGTACATGGGCGTGTGTGTGTGTGTGTGTGTGTGTGTGTGTGTGTGTGTGTGTGTGTGTGTGTGTGTGTGTGTACCAGAGGGAGCAGACCCCTGGCTCGGCCGGCGGGCTGGCTTGTGAGAGCGTGTGGATTCTGTGTCTGTGTGTCGGCCGCTACAAGAGCTCAGCAGCTGAAAGAAAGCTCTGTTACAGCTGGGAAAAGCCCTGTTTGAATAGAGGGGTGAATGCAGAAGGCCTAAGCGCTTTCTTTTCTCTTTTTCATTTTCTCCTGTGCTTGCTCTCTCTCACCTCAGCACGCACACACAGATACTAGCACACACACATACAGAGTGGTTTTGCTGAGGGCTTTCTGCTGGTGTGTCTTTGGCTGAGAAAGAAGAAAAACATTTCTGGGGAGAGAGTTGTCTTTCTGGTTATCAGACACTGCCAAGGCTGTCACAGTTCATCATTTTCCAGTGAATGTCTGTAAATACACAAGCTGCTTATGTCTGGAGACTGTCTAGATGTTTGTATATTGCAAAATGATTTTGGAAGTTTTGGTGGAAGCCTTTGCACTTGAGAGCAGACATGGTGGTCGTCAACAGAGACAGTACTGGAGATGCTTATGAAAACATTGGTAAACTTACCAATGGAAACCTCTGAAAGTCACACCAAATAACAAGCCTGTGGTCTTTCCCTTTAATAGAGTTCAGGAAAAGGAAAACCATCCTAGCATAGGTCGTAGAATATGGTTACGTTTCTTTTTGCTTTTGGTTATAAACACACCGTGGAAGCCTTGTGAAGTCGCTGTGTGTGATTTTAATCACATTGTGAGTTTGTCAGGTCTTAGTGCTGAATCACAGAGCACACAAGTCCTGCAGAGGCAGCCTGCTGGGAGCTAACCTGACAAACCAACTGGGCTGAGACCAGTACTTCCTGTCTTTGTGCCTTCTCACCAGGGGCCTCTCAGCTGGAGCGCAGGAATGAAGTGACAGGAGTGGAGAAGGCAGGCTTTCTGTCTTTTTCACATGGACATGAGTATTTGAGTGGGGGTTAGTGGCTGGGAGGAGGTACAGAGTGTTTATGTATGTGTGTGTGTTAAAGTGTGTATATTTGGCGTAGCTGTG